>NC_089847.1:70648910-70896042 GCF_035609145.1 Eleutherodactylus coqui
ACAGAGACACGCGCGCACGCAGACAGAGACACGCGCGCACGCAGACAGAGACACGCAGACAGAGAGACACGCAGACAGAGAGACACGCAGACAGAGAGACACGCAGACAGAGAGACACGCAGACAGAGAGACACGCAGACAGAGAGACACGCAGACAGAGAGACACGCGCGCGCGCAGAGAGACACGCGCGCGCGCAGAGAGACACGCGCACGCAGAGACACACGCGCACGCAGAGACACACGCGCGCGCAGAGACACACGCGCGCGCACACAGAGACACACGCGCGCGCACACAGAGACACACGCGCGCGCACACAGAGACACACGCGCGCGCACACAGAGACACACGCGCGCGCACACAGAGACACACGCGCGCGCACACAGAGACACACGCGCGCGCACACAGACACACGCGCGCGCACACAGACACACGCGCACACAGACACACGCGCACACAGACACACGCGCACACAGACACACGCGCACACAGACACACGCGCACACAGACACACGCGCACACAGACACACGCGCACACAGACACACGCGCACACAGACACACGCGCACACAGACACACGCGCACACAGACACACGCGCACACAGACACACGCGCACACAGACACACGCGCACACAGACACACGCGCACACAGACACACGCGCACACAGACACACGCGCACACAGACACACGCGCACACAGACACACGCGCACACAGACACACGCGCACACAGACACACGCGCACACAGACACACGCGCACACAGACACACGCGCACACAGACACACGCGCACAGAGACACACGCGCACAGAGACACACGCGCACAGAGACACACGCGCACAGAGACACACGCACACAGAGACACACGCACACAGAGACACACGCACACAGAGACACACGCACACAGAGACACACGCACACAGAGACACACGCACACAGAGACACACGCACACAGAGACACACGCACACAGAGACACACGCACACAGAGACACACGCACACACTTTTATATATAGATAATTGGGGCAGTGAGTTATATCGGAGCATGTCATTATAATTTATGCTGGTGTTATATGTGCTAAGCCATTAGGACACGCTCACTGTAATAGAGTTCCGTGTCTTCAAGTCACTATTATTTGTGTTGAAGAATTCAAAGGAAGTACGTAGGAAGGAAGAGGGAGAAAGGTTACAGGAAAATCTCATTACCCCTCCAGAAAATCTCTATCTAAAAGTATGTGCACTGTCTAAAATTAAACTAAAATCTAATTTCCTTCTATGAAGGAATCACCAACTAGGTTGATCAGGGAAATGCGGTAGATATAGTATATCTTGACCTTAGTAAAGCATTTGACCAAGCATCTCATACCTTACTTATTGAAAAAAATTACCAAATATGGGATTAACAAGGCAACTGTTAGGTGGATTCACAACTGGCTCAGTGATTGTACTCAAAAATGGTCATAAATGGCTGCACATCCATATGGAAGAATGTACCTTGTGGGGTACCACAAGGCTCTGTCCTAGGCCCAGTGTTGTTTAACATTTTTATAGATGATCTGGAGGAGGGAATTGATGGGAAACTGATCAAATTTGCCAATGACACAAAGCTAGGAGGGATAGCTAACACTAGGGAAGAAAGTAAGTATTTATAAAGGATCTAGAAAAGCTTGAACAGTGGGCGGTGACTAACAGAATGGTATTTAACAAGAAGAAATGCAAAGTCCTACATCTGGGCAAGAAAAATGAAAAAAAGCACATACAAAATTGGAGGAATTGGGCTAAGCAACAGCACATGTGAAAAAGACTTGGATATACTAATAGATCATAGACAATGTGATGCAGCAGCCAAAAAGGCAAACACAATTCTGGGATGTATTAAGCGAAGCATAGAGTCTAGATCACGTGAGGTAATTATACCCCTCTACTTGTCAGGACTGGGGTACGGATTATGGAAGTCCCTGAAGCTGCCCACAACCCCTGACCCTACCTACTTGCCCCCCTGAGCTAAGCCCCAGGACGACAACTGGGCAACGGTCCCTGCACTCACTAGGGGAGCGGGACACGGGACTGACAACAACAAACACCGGGACAAACAAACACTAAGGCAAGTCAGACAATCCAGGTCGGCAGCAGGAAGGGTATGCAGTACAAAAGGGTCAGGCAATAGGCAAAGTCAGGTCCAGAAAACAGAGTCAAAATGAGGAGTCAAACAAAGAAAACGTAGGTGCAGCTGGAAGACCAAACTCACATCGACAAGGATCTGCACACACAGACATGTTTAAATGCTGTTAGAGCTCTCCTCCAGCAGCTGATTGGGGCGGGAGTCTGACAGCAACAAAATATCACACAGGCGGCGCTGGGGAACAGCCCTAGGCCCTGCAGGATAGGCGAGGCTCAGGACGCGGGCCAGGTTGCAATGGCACCCAGGAGGTGGCGCCGGGCAGCGCCCATCGCATCCCTAAAAGCCCAGCGGCGAGGAGGAGTGCGGCAACCAGAATCAGGGCTGTTCTGCACCACACGGCAGCCCCTTGAGTGACAGGACTGGCGGTGACGGCACGGAGGACCCGCGAGCCGCCGGTCCAGACCCTACTATTCTTTAGTCAGATCTCATCTGGAATACTTTGTCCAGCTATGGGCACCACACTTTAAAAAAGACATAGACAAACTGGAGCAAGTTCAGAGAAGAGTTACCAAGATGGTGAGTGGTCTGCAAATCATGTCCTATGAGGAACTGTTAAAGGATCTGGGAATGTTTAGCTTGCAAAAAGGAAGGCTGAGAGGAGACTTAATAGCTGTCTTCAAATATCTGAGGCAATGCATGAAGAAGTAATGAGCAGCGCCAAAGGTGGTTAAATTTTCTTTAAAAGTGCATCAACAGATGCTTCTATATTCGGTGCGAAAAATCCAGTAAAACGCACAACGTTTCGACCCAACAGAGGGTCTTTTTCAAGTGCATAAAAAAAACTTTGATTACTTCAAATATCTGAGGGGCTGTCACAGTGCAGAGGGATCAGCTCTATTCTCATTTGCACAATGAAAGATTAGAAGCAGTGGAATGAAACTGAAAGGGATTAGACACAAATTAGATATTAGAAAAACACTTTCTGACAGTGAGCGTAATCATTGAGTGGAATAGGTTACCACGGGAGGTGGTGAGTTGTCCTTCAATGTAAGTGTTCAAACAAAGGCTGGACAAATATCTGTCTGAGATGATTTAGTGAATCCTGCATTGAGCAGGGGTTGGACCAGATGACCCTGGAGGTCCCTTCTAACTCCACCATTCTATGATTCTACTCTACAAATTGCATCTACTACATAAAGAGAATACAGTCACTGAGCTGTAGACCACTACATACCTGCCTGTAGAAGAGCTGAGTATGTGTACCTGCGAGTAACATTGCTGAGTGTGTGTAGCTGAATCTGTGTAGCAGAGCTGAGTGTGTGCAACAGAGCTGTGTGTGCAGCAGCATGTAGTAGAGCTGAGTGTGTGTAGCTGCATGTAGCAATGCTGAGTTTATGTCGCAACGTGTAGCAGTACGGAGTGTATGTAGCAGCGTGTAGCAATTCTGAGTGTGTGTAGAAGAGGTGAATGTGTGAAGGAGAGCTGTGTGTGTAGCAGCGTGTAGCACTGCTGAGTGTGTAGCAGAGCTTAGTGTGTTTAGCAGAGCTAAGTATGTGTAGCAGTGTGTAGCAGAGCTGAGTATGTATAGGAGGTAACCTGTAGCAAAACTAGACCTCCCTCAATATTAGCCATGGAGAAGGGGGTGGCTTTTTTTCTCAGAACATAAACATAGGGAACTCAGACTAGGAAAGTCATGGGACCACCACACCTGAAATACCAGCCATGCCTCTGGAACCAGACCACTTCTCTGTGTTTTTTCCTAGCAGGCAGCTGCAGTGTGAGGAGAGCAGGATGTACAGAAGCTGCGAGCAGGAGCAGTAGGAAGATGAAATCATCACCCGGCTCCGCTCTGTACACTGCATCTGCCTCCCCTCATCCTCCTGTCTCCTCCTCTCCTCCCACAACAGGCAGCCAGCGATTTTACCTCGCCTAACCAGCAGCGCTGCACCTGACCTGGCAGAGAACCAGAAGCCAGGGTGTGCTGACTGCGGGAAGCTTTCAGAAGAGTTGATGGGGAGCACCACATAGTATAAAAACAACTGTGGATACGAAAATACTGCGTAATTGGTTGCATTTCTGCCACATGTAAACATACCTTGAGTCAGCCTGAGTAGTAATAGTGTCCCCTATATTAGCCCCAGTAGTATTAGTGACCCTCACAGTGACCTTAGTAGTAAAAATGACTCCTACAGTGGTCTCAGTAGTAATAGTGTCCCCTATATTGGCCCTAGCTGTAATAATGATCCCCACAGTGGCCTCAGAAGTAATATTTTTACTACTGGAGCTGAAATAGGGGACACTGTTACTAATATCGACCCCCGTATTTATAGTGACCTCCACAGCAGCCCCCACCCTACACCACCCCCCCGAGACCAATATACTTACCTCCTCCTTGTCTTCAAAGAGCCACTAGTCCTTTGCTCAGCGCTGTTGTGGGCAGAGGTGCGTGCACCTAGAGACACCTCCTGCTTTCTCCTCTTCTCTTGCGGAATCAAGGAGGAGACGTCAGGGAAGGAGGATCCCTGGTGCATATACACTGCCATCAGTTTGTATATCCCACAGTACCGCCACTGAGCGATTACCAGCTGGGTAGTCGCGGCACTCTGGATGGTAATCAAAAGGCTAATGACCACTTGTCCATGAGTGAGTTACATCCTCCGCCCTTGATCACATGATGGTGATGTCATCACAGGTCCTAGAGCATGAAACATGCAGAACCTGACAGAAGTCATGTACTTAAAGGACCTGTGATGATGTCACTATCAAGTGATCAGTCACCTGGTCTCTGACCTCCGCCTCTGATCACATGACAGTGATGTCATCACAGGTTCTAAACCAGCAGAATCATACAGCAGCCTTGTGCTTACAGGACCTGTGATGATGTCACCGTCATGTGATCAGTCACCTGTGTGGAAGGAGTCCGGGGTTGATCAGTCTGTGTAGGACTCTGCTGTGCAGGTCATGATCTCTGTTGTATGGGATGAAGAATGTATGTAGCAGAGCTGTGTAGTGTGTGTGTGTGACATGCGCATGTAGCAGAGTTGTGTGTCATGTGTGAGTGACATGCACATGTAGCAGAGCTGAGTATGTATGAGAGACACACGTAGCAGAACTGTGGGTCTGTGTGACACGCGCATGTAGCGGGTCTGTGTGACACACGCATGTAGCATAGCTGTGTGTGTGACGCCTACATGTAGCAGAGACTGTCCCATCTAAATCAGGATGTCTGGTCACCTTATCTTACTAGAACTCTATAAAGCCAAAGCATCCTACTTGTTTTCCCCATACCCGGGCCAAAATGTTGACTCATTTTGAAGCCATCAGAAATAAGACTCCCTGAAACCTTTCCCTCTGAAGTGTTGGGTAGTTATTGGGGTTGCTAATAAGAACCTGTCATGGTTTGTATGGACTAGTTACTATATGGCCGATTGCAGAAAAATATAAATCTAGTTTCCTAAAAGAATGGTTTAGATCAGATAAATGAACCTCTTTTATAAGCGAAGATCCCTCTTTGTTCTATAAATAAAGCCTCCCACGCAGAGAAGGAAACCACTGCCTCAAAAACAGGAAGGGATTTTAGAAGTGACAATGCAAACTGTTTATAGATGGTTTGAAGGCCACACCCATTTAATGTCAACAGCCAACAAAAAGTTTGCTCCTTATATTTCCATAGGCAGGGGTAGATTTACATTTCTCAAATGGTTTTTAAGGATATATACATTTTAGAGAAAAAGGACTACCTATACATGTTTGGGTATGATAAATAAACATAAAATACATCTAAAATATTGATCTATGAGAGAGGGGCATAACTAAAGGCTCAGAGCCCAGGTGCAAATTCAGCTCGGACCCCCAAACACACACATGCACCTGTACACATATCTAAATCATGCTGCATACAGCTGCAAAAAGAATTTACATACATGATCTAGCCATTTGGCGTAAGCTTTCCAAACATGAATCATTTCCTGGACTACATGAAAATTTGTTTGTAGCCCCTTAAGCTAATTTCATATCGGCAAGTGTGATATTGGGCCACGAATCACAGCTCAATATAGCGCTCGCCAACAAGCGACTTCGCCACGGATGCAACCCATTTTTGTATCAAAAATGTCTCACATCACTCCGGGGAGGATGGCAGAGTTTCTCCCATTGTTTTCAGTAGGCAAACCTTGCATCACACCGTATGCACCTAGGACATGATGCAATGCTGCTGCCGCCCCCATTGAGATTAATGGTAGACGAGATGCAAAAGCATGCACAAACAAAAGTCAACAATGTAATTCAGCAGCCAAAAAGGCAAACACAATTCTAGGATGTATTAACCCCTTAACGACTGCCCATCGGGAAACTACATCCTCAGCAAGTGGGCTTTAATCCTAGAGGACGTAGTTTTATGCATCCTCTTTGGATTAATGCCCACCTGCCTGAGGACGTGACAGCTCCATGCTGTCGGTGCCCGCAGGTAGCCGACAGCATGGAGCTGTCATCTCAGGATGCGGGCAGTCCCCCCCGGCATTGCGATTGGCGCTATCCAACGGATAGCGCCGATCGCAAACAAGTAAACAAAGCAGTGAAAAAAAAAGTAGTAATTCAGCTGCCCTGCTGGATCGGATCCATCAGTGCAGCTGAAAATTCTCACCTGGCTTGTCGGCGGTGTCCCCCGGAGATCGGGTCCTGCCGGACCTGCCGACGGTCTTCTACGCATGCGCGCCAGACGATGACGTCAGGCGCATGCGCAGAAGCCCGGGAGCCCCTGGCAAATTTGAAATCTCCTGGCTCCCGACTCCTGAAGGTAGCCGGGAACCAGAAGGTGTTACCAGGGACCGCTGGTATCCATCGGATAGTGGCGATCGCGAAAAAGTTTTTAAAAGTTTTTTAAAAAGTCAGTTTCACCTCCCCTCATGGATCGGATCCATGAGGGGAGGTGAAAATACTCACCTAAGTCCTCCCCGATGTTCCGGGACCTGAATCCCCGTCTGCGCATTCCCTCCCGATGATTGACATCGGGCGCGTGTACAGACTGGCTCGACCCCGGGAAATTTAAAATCCCTCTGCTCCTGGCTGCCATGTGTAGCCAGGAACAGAGAGATTATACCGGGGACATGATCACTGTTATCCAATGGATAGCAGTGATCATGTAAAGTTAAAAAAAAGTGTAAAAAGTGAAAAAAAAAAAGTGTAAAAGTAAAAAAAAGTTTTAAAAAGTTAAAAAAGCTTGCGTTTCATCTCCCCCCACGGATCATATCCGTGAGGGAGGATGAAATGACGTACCTAAGGCCCGCGGATTTATCCGCGGACCTTACCCCAGCTTCTGCGCACGCGCCCGTCGCCAAAATGGCGGACGCATGCGCAAAAGCCGTGGATTGCCAGGATAATTTAAAATCTCCCTGCTCCTGGCTACAAAACTTAGCCGAGAGCCTGGAGATTTCATGGGGGGCCGCGGTGAGCGGTTCCTCGTCACGTGTTCGCCGTTATCCAATGAATAATGGCGATCACGTAAAAGTAAAAAAAAGGTGAAGCTTCATCTCCCCTCACCGATGCAAAATCGGTGAGAGGAGATGAAACTTTACCAGAGGCCTCCGTATTTGCACCCCGACGCGATCTTCCTCTGTGAACTTTCCCGGATCCTGCGCATGCGACCGCCGGCAAAACACCGGACACATGCGCAGGAGTCGGGGAGCCCAGGAAACAAAGTCTCCATGCTCCTTGAAACCAACGGTCGCCGAGAGCCTGGAGCAGTGACCTTGTTGATCACGTGATAAAAAGGTAGCGATCTACCTTAGGCCGGCCTCACATGACCAGATAGGAATTACGGATTCCGCATGCGTCTGATCCGCGGTAATACGCAGATCAATTGCATTGGATTACACAATTCCGCTCACATTAGTGGGTCGGAATTTCGTAATCCACTCGCAGAAAAGAGAACGCAGCAGGTTCTATTTTACCGCGGATATCCGCAACATAGAGCCCATTGTGCTCCATGGTCGCAGATATACCCGCAGCCCACACCCAACTACATTGCATGCGGGCTGTGGGTACCCGCATCATCGCTAAGGTACGGTGCGGGAAATACAAATTTAAAAAAAGTACTGCGCATGACCGCCCGTGTGAGTAGGTAGTTATGCGCAGTACATTACGCGGCCGTACGCAGGGTCACAGATAAGATCCGCTGCAGGCCTCCGCAAGCAGATTCCACCTATGGCTGCGTGAGCCTGGCGTTATTCAGACCGCTACCTGTAATACGTATTTTACAAGAAGCCCCGGGAACGCTTGCCTTCATGCAGTTCCAGGAGCAGCTTGTTGAGCATCTTCTGTGCAAGACCGCCGCACCTCATCAAGCTTACGGAGACTCACAGAGCGCCACTTTTTACACCCCATACCGGCCACTGAGGTCACGAAATACCCCCCAAAAAGCATGAGAGGAGGGGGGGGGGGGGGAATACCCGGTTTTGTTGCCCCATGTACCCATCCCAACCAGCCTCCGTAATTACCCCTGTCTTCGGAAATACCACACAGTTCACATTATTACTTTTATCTAAGATTTGGGGAACGCCGAAAAGGGCGCGGAGTGTGTGTGTGTGTGTAGGGGGGGGTTTTAGGGAGTCAATTTTTATTCCGTAGAAATGAACAATGGAGCCTGGGATTTATTTAGTTCTACCCTGCAATCCAACGGGTGTTCCCTGCATTACAGGCCTAACCATGTTTCCTGTAAGTAGATTAGGGCCACAATGCGTATGTTTTTGAACACGGGACAAATGGGGGTATCCAGTTTGGGGTGAATGTCTTCATTCCTATGTACACTGTACAAAAAAAACTGTTTTTAAAATGACAAAATTGCCAAAAATGAAAATCGTAATTTTTTCCTTCTGCTTTGCTTAGATTTATTCAAATACTGTGGGGTCAAAATACACAATACACCCCTAGATTAATTCATTAAGGGGTCTAGTTTTTAAAATGGGGTCATTTGAGGGGGTTCTGGACGCTCAATGGCTCTACAAGTGGGCAATGGGGCCTGGAATTTATTCCATTGTACCCTGAAATCAAACGGGTGCTCCTTCCATTATAGGCCTAGCCATGTGTCCTTTAAGTAGATTAGGGCCACAAGGGGTATGGTTCTGAACACGGGACAAACAGGGGTATCCATTTTGGGGTGAAAGTCTTCATTCCTATGTGTGCTGAACAAAAAAAACAGTTTTTAAAAATTGATACAAATGCCAAAAAAATGAAAATTGTAATTTTTTTCCTACTGCTTTGCTTAGATGTATTCAAAATTGTAGGGTAAAAATACACAGTACACCCCTAGATTAATTCGTTAAGGAGTCTAGTTTTCAAAATGGGGTCATTTGTTGTGGTTCTCTGCCGTTTTGGCCGCTCAAGGGCTCTACAAGTGGGCAATGGGGCCTAAATCACCTTCATGCTAAATTTCTGTTCTGAAAGCCACAGACTACTCCTTTCATTTTGGGCCCCGTTGTGCATGCAGACAAAAGATTAGGGCCACAATAGGTATGTCTCTGAACACGGAACAAACAGGGGTATCCATTTTGGGGTGCAAGTCTTCATTCATGTGTGTGCTGTACAAAAAACAGCAGTTTTTAAAACGACAGAATTGCCAAAAAAACGAAAATCTAATTTTTTTCCTTTTGCTTTGCTTGAATTCATTTAAAAACTGTGGCGTCAAAATGGGCAGTACACCCCTAGATAAATTTGTTAAGGGGTCTAGTTTTCAAAATGGGGTCAATTGTGGGGGTTCTCTTTGGTTTTGGCCGCTCAAGAGCTCTACAAAAGGGATATGGGCCTAAAACGCCTTCAAGCAAAATTTATGTTCTGAAAGACACCGACTACTCCTTTCATTTTGGGTCCCGTTGTGCATCCAGACATAAGATTAGGGCCACAATGGGTATGTTTCTGAACACAGGAGAAACGGGGGTATCCATTTTGGGGTGTAAATCCTCATTTTCATGGGCAATATAGGAAAAAAAAATGTCTTTAAAATGACATATTTGCAAAACTAAGAAATTTTATTTTTTCTCCTCTAAATTGAATTAATTCCTGAAAAAAACTGGTAGATTCAAAATACTCATGACACCCCTCGGTGAATACATTAATGGGTGTAGTTTTTAAAATGGGGTCATTTGGGGGGGGTATCTATTATTCTGACACTCATGAGCCTTTGTTTTCCTGCACCAAGCCAAGTTTGCAAAGTGTTCCTCAAAATGCTGAAATAAGATAAAAAAAGCAATAAGGGACGGCGCTCCACCCACTAAAGTAAAATTTCCAAGATGTAGACAATAGAAAAAACTGGGGACTTACCCGGTGTAGGTGGATGGGCCACTAAAAAGGGGCCCTCCACCTAACACCTCCACGTCCTGGTACACGTTGTATAAATACCAAAATCACCTCTCACCAATCGGAAGATCAGGAAGCAAATGCCAAAAGGAGCAAGCAGGGATCTGTCACAGCCCTGTGACAGGGTGCGATTAAGTATAAATGGAGTAAACAAGAAGAAAAAAGATCCAGCGCTCCAGAAAGACGCCTATTAAACTATGTAAATAATAGGCCACTTGGATTGTCCAAAAACAAAAAACTAACTTTTTTTTAACAAACTAGCTTACCCGTCGCGCGTTGCTGCGAAGACAGACAGACATACATTCGTTTTTATATATCTAGATAACAACCAATCACAGCACAGCTTTTTTAGGTTACCTCAGTGGTATAATATATAACAACCAATCACAGCGCAGCTTTCATGTTACCTCAGCTTTATAATATATAACACCCAATCACAGGGCAGCTTATATGTTACCTCAGCAGTATAAAATATAACAACCAATCACAGTGCAGCTTTCATGTTACGTCAGCAGTAAGAGAAATAACAACCAATCACAGCGCAACTTTTATTCTGCCTCAGCAATATAAAAAATAGCAACGAATCACAGCGCAGCATTCATTTTACCTCAGCGGTATAATATATAGCAACCAATCACAGCACAGCTTTTATTTTACCTCAGCATTCTCAATATCCAGGAATTGTCTTGTGATACATTCGGCGGATGCATCATTTTGTAGTTGAACACGCATCCCGTTGCTCGTAATGCCTTTTGCTTTTGTGCTTGAGATGGAAATCAAACGATCTTTGTCTGGGGGGGCATAGCTGTTGACGACGCTCGCACGCGCGCGCACCACCTATCGTAGGATAGATGTACTATGCCAGTAATCTTCCCAGGAGCGTACTCAACAACTTCCCATTAACTTTTCCTATTTATGACATAATCAATGCTCGTGCCAAATTTCAAGTTTCTATTACATCGGGAAGCGAGAAAATTCGATTTCGTACGTAAAATTTGGACGCCAATTGTTTTGCACCTAGAATTGAATAATCGAGTTGGGACCCATTAGCTTTTTCTATTTATGACATAATCAATGCTCGTGTCAAATTTCGAGTTTCTATTACATTGGGAAGCGAGAGAATTCGATTCCGTACGTAAAATTTGGACGCTAATTCTTCTGCGCATAGAATTGAATAATGGAATTGGGACCGAAAAGCTTTTCCTATTTATGACTTATTCAATGCTCGTGCCAAATTTCACGTTTCTATGACACCGGAAAGTGAGAAAATTAGATTCCGTAAGCAAAATTTGGGCGCTAATTCTTTTGTGCATAGAATTGAATAATCGAATTGGGACCCATTAGCATTTCCTATTTATGACATAATCAATGCCCGTGCCAAATTTCAAGTTTCTATGTGAGAAAATTACATTCCGTACGTAAAATTTGGACGCTAATTCTTTTGCGCATAGAATTGAATTGAATAATCGAGTTGGGAGCCATTAGCTTTTCCTATTTATGACATAATCAATGCTCGTGCCAAATTTCATGTTTCTTCGACATTGGGAAGTGAGAGAATTAGTGGCAGTGATGGAAATCGAACGATCTACGTGGGGGGGGGAAGCGTAACGGTCGACGACGCTCGCACGCGCGCCATTTATTGTAGGATAGTTGTACTATGCCTATAATCTTCCCAGGAGTGTACTCAACAACTTCCCAAAGTTTCATGGCGATCGGATGAATGGTGTAGTAGCGCATAAAGGACAAAACACACAGACAGACAGACAGACAGACGCATACAGACAGACAGACATACACGCATACATTCAATTTTATATATATATAGATCTATGTGGCTCTGTACGTGTTATAATAGAGCCTTAATGACATCACAATGCAGCTTTAACTGTCAGACATCCAGTGATGGAAATCAAACGATCTACGTGGGGGGGGGGGGGGCGTAACTTTCGACGACTTGTTTGCCCACTTCCAACTCCAATGGAGACTGACTGTAAATGGTTGGCGTGCTCTAGTATTTATGGTTCCAAGCTGTACGTGTCATAATAGAGCCTTAATGACATCACAATGCAGCTTTATAAAACATGTTGGGGCATGCTCAAGGGCGTACGATGTTGATGACATCAGTGATGACATCACAATAGCAGGTGGCTTACTTATTCGATCTACGTGGGGGGGGTGGTAACTTTCGACGACACTCACGCGCGCGCCATTTATCGTAGGATAGTTGTACTATGCCTATAATCTTCCCAGGAGTGTACTCAACAACTTCCCAAAGTTTCATGGCGATCGGATGAATGGTGTAGTAGCGCATAAAGGACAAACAGACAGACACGCACGCATACAGACATACATTCAATTTTATATATATAGATATACTAGCTTACCCGTCGCGCGTTGCTGCGAAGACAGACAGACATATATAAAAACGAATGTATCTAGATAACAACCAATCACAGCACAGCTTTTTTAGGTTACCTCAGTGGTATAATATATAACAACTAGAGGTGAGCGAGCACCAAAATGCTCGGGTGCTCGTTACTCGGGACGAAATTATCGCGATGCTCGAGGGTTCGTTTCGAGTAACGAACCCCATTGAAGTCAATGGGCGACCCGAGCATTTTTGTATTTCGCCGATGTTCGCTAAGGTTTCCTTGTGTGAAAATCTGGGCAATTCAAGAAAGTGATGGGAACGACACAGCAACGGATAGGGCAGGCGAGGGGCTACATGTTGGGCTGCATCTCAAGTTCACAGGTCCCACTATTAAGCCACAATAGCGGCAAGAGTGGGGGCCCCCCCCCCCTCCCAAAAACTTTTACTTCTGAAAAGGCCTCATTAGCATGGCATACCTTTGCTAAGCACCACACTACCTCCAACAAAGCACAATCACTGCCTGCATGACACTCCACTGCCACTTCTCCTGGGTTACATGCTGCCCAACCGCCCCCCCCTCCCCCCCACAGCGCACACCAAAGTGTCCCTGCGCAGCCTTCAGCTGCCCTCATGCCACACCACCCTCATGTCTATTTAGAAGTGCATCTGCCATGAGGAGGAACCGCAGGCACACACTGCAGAGGGTTGGCACGGCTAGGCAGCGACCCTCTTTAAAAGGGGCAGGGCGATAGCCCACAATGCTGTACAGAAGCAATGAGAAATCCAATCCTGTGCCACCTCCATCTGGAGCTGCACACGTGGGCATAGCAATGGGGAACCTATGTGCCACACACTATTCATTCTGTCAAGGTGTCTCTGCATGCCCCAGTCAGACCGGGCTTTTTAATTCATAGACACAGGCATGTCCAAGTCCCTATTGTGAAGTCCCTGTCGACCGACAGCATGGGTGGCTCCCTGGAACCCACCGGCGATACACAAAAATATCCCATTGCATTGCCCAACACAGCTGAGGTAGTAATGTCGTGCTTCATGCAGGTGGGCTTCGGCCCACACTGCATGCCCCAGTCTGACTGGGGTTCTTTACAAGTGGAAACGGATGCATTTATAATTCCCTGTGGACCCACAGCATGGGTGGCTCCCTGGAACCCACCGGCGGTACATAGAAATATCCCATTGCATTGCCCAACACAGCTGAGGTAGTAATGTCATGCTTATTGCAGGTGGGCTCCGGCCAACACTGCATGCCCCAGTCAGACTGGTAATATGTACCTTAACAGTAACCGCGTTGGTGGTAATGTGGTGGTGACTGCGGACCTAGTAGCGCGGTTTAATTTTGTTGGTTTTCGGAATGTGGCCAGGATTAAGTGGGCCGTGGCGGGGGATGTTTGGGAGGCACTACGTGTCCTCTCCACGTGTCCGTGGTTATATGCACCTTAACAGTAACAGCGTTGGTGGGAAATGGCCTCGCCGCCATCATGTCTTTGGGAAGCCTCTGTTTCCACACCCCAGAGACATACCATTAGCAGCGGTATAGGCAGAGCCCAGAATTAGTAACATTTCAGCCGTAGCATTAGCGACAGGCCCCACTAGCATATCACTAGCAGCATTATAGGGGGAGCACAGTCTTAGTTCCATTTAAGTCATTGTAGCAGCCTACACAGGCCCACAGGAACAATTCCGAAGCAGCAGTATAGGAGGAGCATAGTCTTAGTTCCATTTAAGTCATTGTAGCAGCCTACACAGGCCCCAGGAACAATTCCGAAGAAGCAGTATAGGAGGAGCATAGTCTTAGTTCCATTTCAGTAGCTGCAGTATAGCCAAGGCCCAAGTTACATTTATGTAGCTAAAGTGTAGGCCAACCCCGCACACACTTCTGTACCATGAGTGCAGGCGAAGAACATACAAATTGCTATGATGACACTGTAGGTGAGGGCCCCAAAACATTGGTGTACCAACAGTACTAATGTACCTCAGTAAAAATTGGCCATGCCCAACCAAGATGGCAGGTGAAACCCATTAATCGCTTTGGTTAATGTGGCTTAAGTGGTAACTAGGCCTGGAGGCAGCCCAGTTTAACTAAAAATTGGTTCAAGTTAAAGTTTCAACGCTTTTAAGAGCATTGAAACATATAAAAATGGTTTAGACAAATTAGATGAGTGAGCCTTGTGGCCCTAAGAAAAATTGCCCGTTCAGCGTGATTACGTGAGGTTTCAGGAGGAGGAGCAGGAGGAGGAGGAGGAATATTAGACACATATTGATGAAGCAGAAATGTCCCGGTTTTGGATGGTGAGAGAGAACGTAGCTTCCATCCGCGGGTGCAGCCTACGTATTGCTTACGTATCGCTGCTGTCCGCTGGTGGAGAAGAGAAGTCTGGGGAAATCCAGGCTTTGTTCATCTCGATGAGTGTTAGCCTGTCGGCACTGTCGGTTGACAGGCGGGTATGCTTATCTGTGAGGATTCCCCCAGCCGCACTAAACACCCTTTCCGACAAGACGCTAGCCGCAGGACAAGCAAGCACCTCCAGGGCATACAGCGCTAGTTCAGGCCACGTGTCCAGCTTCGACACCCAGTAGTTGTAGGTGGCAGAGGCGTCACGGAGGACGGTCGTGCGATCGGCTACGTACTCCCTCACCATCCTTTTACAGTGCTCCCGCCGACTCAGCCTTGACTGGGGAGCGGTGACACAGTCTTGCTGGGGAGCCATAAAGCTGTCCAGGCCCTTAAAGACTGTTGCACTGCCTGGGCTGTACATGCTGCTCGATCTCCGCACCTCCCCTGCTACCTGGCCCTCGGAACTGCGCCTTCTGCCACTAGCGCTGTCGGATGGGAATTTTACCATCAGCTTGTCCGCCAGGGTCCTGTGGTTTAGCAACACTCTCGAACCCCTTTCCTCTTCGGGAATGAGAGTGGGAAGGTTCTCCTTATAGCGTGGGTCGAGCAGTGTGTACACCCAGTAATCCGTAGTGGCCAGAATGCATGTAACGCGAGGGTCACGAGAAAGGCATCCTAACATGAAGTCAGCCATGTGTGCCAGGGTACCTGTACGCAACACAGGGCTGTCCGCACTAGGAAGATCACTTTCAGGATCCTCCTCCTCAGGCCATAAACGCTGAAATGATGACAGGCAAGCAGCATGGGTACTGTCAGCAGTGGGCCAAGCTGTCTCTTCCCCCTCCTCCTCATGAACGCGCTCAGATATAGACAGGAGGGTGCTCTGACTATCCAGCGACATATTGTCTTCCCCCGGCTCTGTTTCCGAGCGCAAAGCGGCTGCCTTTATGGTTTGCAGGGAACTTCTCAAGATGCATAGCAGAGGAATGGTGACGCTAATGATTGCAGCATCGCCGCTCACCACCTGGGTAGACTGCTCAAAGTTTCGAAGGACCTGGCAGATGTCTGCCAACCAGGCCCACTCTTCTGAAAAGAATTGAGGAGGCTGACTCCCACTGTGCCGCCCATGTTGGAGTTGGTATTCCACTATAGCTCTACGCTGCTCATAGAGCCTAGCCAACATGTGGAGCGTAGAGTTCCACCGTGTGGGCACGTCACACAGCAGTCGGTGCACTGGCAGATTAAACCGATGTTGCAGGGTGCGCAGGGTGGCAGCGTCCGTGTGGGACTTGCGGAAATGTGCGCAGAGCCGGCGCACCTTTACGAGCAGGTCTGACAAGCGTGGGTAGCTTTTCAGAAAGCGCTGAACCACCAAATTAAAGACATGGGCCAGGCATGGCACGTGCGTGAGGCTGCCGAGCCGCCACCAGGTTACGGCCGTTGTCACACACGACCATGCCCGGTTGGAGGCTAAGCGGCACAAGCCAACGGTCGGTCTGCTCTGTCAGACCCTGCAGCAGTTCGTGGGCCTCCTATCTCCTAAGCTGAGTAGTTTCAGCACGGCCTGCTGACGCTTGCCCACCGACTGCTGGGAGGGGAGAGGGAGGAGAGGGAGGAGAGGGAGGAGAGGGAGGAGAGGGAGGAGAGGGAGGAGAGGGAGGAGAGGGAGGAGAGGGAGGAGAGGGAGGAGAGGGAGGAGAGGGAGGAGAGGGAGGAGAGGGAGGAGAGGGAGGAGAGGGAGGAGGGGGAGGAGGGGGAGGAGGGGGAGGAGGGGGAGGAGGGGGAGGAGGGGGAGGAGGGGGAGGAGGGGGAGGAGGGGGAGGAGGGGGAGGAGGGGGAGGAGGGGGAGGAGGGGGAGGAGGGGGAGGAGGGGGAGGAGGGGGAGGAGGAGGAGGAGAAGGAGGAGGAGCTTGTCCACGTGTCCGTAGTTAAGTCGACCTTGCCACTAACCGCATTGGTGAGGGCGCGTACAATGTTGCGGGAGACGTGGTCGTGCAGGGCTGGGACGGCACATCGGGAAAAGTAGTGGCAACTGGGAACTGAGTAGCGCGGGGCCGCCGCCGCCATCATAGCTTTGAAAGCCTCCGTTTCCACAACCCTATACGGCAGCATCTCAAGGCTGATAAATTTGGCTATGTGGACGGTTAACGATTGAGCGTGCGGGTGCGTGGCGGCGTACTTGCGCTTGCGCTCCAACACTTGCGCTAGCGACGGCTAGACTGTGCGGTGCGAGACATTGCTGGATGGGGCCGAGGACAGCGGAGGTGAGGGTGTGGGTGCAGGCCAGGAGACGGTAGTGCCTGTGTCCTGAGAGGGGGGTTGGATCTCAGTGGCAGGTTGGGGCACAGGGGGAGAGGCAGCGGTGCAAACCGGAGGCGGTGAACGGCCTTCGTCCCACCTTGTGGGGTGCTTGGCCATCATATGTCTGCGCATGCTGGTGGTGGTGAGGCTGTTGGTGGTGGCTCCCCGGCTGATCTTGGCGCGACAAAGGTTGCACACCACTGTTCGTCGGTCGTCAGGCGTCTCTATGAAAAACTGCCAGACCTTAGAGCACCTCGGCCTCTGCAGGGTGGCATGGCGCGAGGGTGCGCTTTGGGAAACAGTTGGTGGATTATTCGGTCTGGCCCTGCCTCTACCCCTGGACACCGCACTGCCTCTTGCAACCTGCCCTGCTGCTGCCCTTGCCTCCCCCTCTGAAGACCTGTCCTGAGTAGGCGTTGCACACCAGGTGGGGTCAGTCACCTCATCGTCCTGCTGCTCTTCCTCCGAATCCTCTGTGCGCTCCTCCCTCGCACTTACTGCCCTTACTACTACCTCACTGCAAGACAACTGTGTCTCATCGTCATCGTCCTCCTCACCCACTGAAAGGTCTTGAGACAGTTGCCGGAAGTCCCCAGCCTCATCCCCCGGCCCCCGGGAACTTTTCAATGGTTGTGCATCAGTGACGATAAACTCCTCTGGTGGGAGAGGAACCACTGCTGCCCAATCTGAGCAGGGGCCCGAGAACAGTTCCTGGGAGTGTTCCCGCTCCTGAGCATGTGTCATTGTAGTGGAGTGAGGAGGCTGGGAGGAAGGAGGAGCAGCAGACAGAGGATTCGGATTTGCAGCACTGGACGGCGCAGAACTCTGGGTGGATGATAGCTTGCTCGTAGCACTTTCTGCCATCCACGACAGGACCTGCTCACACTGCTCATTTTCTAATAAAGGTCTACCGCGTGGACCCATTAATTGGGCGATGAATGTGGGGACGCCAGAAACGTGCCTCTCTCCTAATCGCGCAGCAGTCGGCTGCGACACACCTGGATCAGGAGCTCGGCCTGTGCCCACACCCTCACTTGGGCCTACGCGTCCTCGGCCGCGTCCACGTCCTCTAGGCCTACCCCTACCCCTCAGCATGCTGTATTACCAGCGATTTCCAAGCCAGGAAAGAAATTGGCACAAGCCTGCAGCCAAAATAGAATTTTTTCCCTTGTTTTTCAAAAGGACAAGCCACACTGCGTGTATTCAATGAATACAACTAAGTTTAATAACTGTGTTGTGGCCCTGCAAAGGTGTCAGAGAACTGCAGTGATGCAAAGTTATTCGCTACAGCAGATCAGGGATTTCCCATGCAGGAAAAAAATTGGCGCAAGCCTGCAGTAAAACGTAGCTGGCTGCGTCTGATTTTTTTTTAACGTTCTGCACGCAGCACACACGTACCCAGAGCCCTGAGGACTGTCAGAGGCAGGCGAAATAGAATTTTTTCCCTTGTT
The DNA here is from genome assembly GCF_035609145.1 of Eleutherodactylus coqui. NCBI lineage: Eukaryota > Metazoa > Chordata > Amphibia > Anura > Eleutherodactylidae > Eleutherodactylus > Eleutherodactylus coqui. The sequence continues at coordinate 70,667,854 of NC_089847.1, forward strand.
TTTCAAAGGACAAGCCACACTGCGTCTATTCAATGAATAATGTATGTCTTCTGGCCCTGCCTACACAATTCTATCCCTGTAGTATTAATGCCGGGTGCAATGGTCTGCACAGCCGGTTTTGAGAAAAAAAAAAAAAATGCAACACTGCTAACAGCAGCCTGGACAGTACTGCACACGGATAGATGTGGCCCTAGAAAGGACCGTTGGGGTTCTTGAAGCCTACACTCACTGCTAACACTCTCCCTGCCTAACCACCACTTCTGTCCCTATTGCAGGGCGCAATGCTCTGCAGATCCAATTTTTCAAAATTAAAAAAAAATACAGTGCTAACACAGTACTGCACACTATTAGATGTGGCCCTAAGAAGGACCGTTGGGGTTCTTGAAGCCTACACTAACTCCTAACGCTCTCCCTACAGCAGCTCCAGCACGATACCACTGTCCTAACTCACAAGGCATCTGAGCCGAGCCGCGGGAGGGGCCGATTTTTATACTCGGGTGACATCTGATCGCCCCAGCCACTCACAGCAGGGGGGTGGTATAGGGCTTGAACGTCACAGGGGGAAGTTGTAATGCCTTCCCTGTCTTTCAATTGGCCAGAAAAGCGCGCTAACGTCTCAGAGAGGAAACTGAAAGTAACCGGAACACCGCGTGGTACTCGTTACAAGTAACGAGCATCCCGAACACCCTAATATTCGCACGAATATCAAGCTCGGACGAGTACGTTCGCTCATCTCTAATAACAACCAATCACAGCGCAGCTTTCATGTTACCTCAGCTTTATAATATATAACACCCAATCACAGGGCAGCTTATATGTTACCTCAGCAGTATAAAATATAACAACCAATCACAGTGCAGCTTCCATGTTACGTCAGCAGTAAGAGAAATAACAACCAATCACAGCGCAACTTTTATTCTGCCTCCGCAATATAAAAAATAGCAACGAATCACAGCACAGCATTCATTTTACCTCAGCGGTATAATATATAGCAACCAATCACAGCACAGCTTTTATTTTACCTCAGCATTCTCAATATCCAGGAATTGTCTTGTGATACATTCGGCGGATGCATCATTTTGTAGTTGAACACGCATCCCGTTGCTCGTAATGCCTTTTGCTTTTGTGCTTGAGATGGAAATCAAACGATCTTTGTCTGGGGGGGCATAGCTGTCGACGACGCTCGCACGCGCGCGCGCCACCTATCGTAGGATAGATGTACTATGCCAGTAATCTTCCAGGAGCGTACTCAACAATTTCCCATTAACTTTTCGTATTTATGACATAATCAATGCTCGTGCCAAATTTCGAGTTTATATTACATCGGGAAGCGAGAAAATTCGATTCTGTACGTAAAATTTGGACGCCAATTGTTTTGCGCTTAAAATTGAATAATCGAGTTGGGACCCATTAACTTTTCCTATTTATGACATAATCAATGCTCGTGCCAAATTTCAAGTTTCTATGACATTGGGAAGCGAGAAAATTCGATTCCATACGTAAAATTTGGATGCTAATTCTTCTGCGCATAGAATTGAATAATCGAATTGGGACCCATTAGCTTTTCCTATTTATGACATAATCAATGCTCCTGCCAAATTTCACGTTTCTATTACATTGGGAAGCGAGAGAATTCGATTCCGTACGCAAAATTTGGACACTAATTCTTTGGTGCATAGAATTGAATAATTGAGTTGGGAGCCATTAGCTTTTCCTATTTATGACATAATCAATGCTCGTGCCAAATTTCATGTTTCTTCGACATTGGGAAGTGAGAGAATTAGTGGCAGTGATGGAAATCGAACGATCTACGTGGGGGGGGGCGTAACTGTCGACGACGCTCGCACGCGCGCCATTTATTGTAGGATAGTTGTACTATGCCTATAATCTTCCCAGGAGTGTACTCAACAACTTCCCAAAGTTTCATGGCGATCGGATGAATGGTGTAGTAGCGCATAAAGGACAAAACACACAGACAGACAGACAGACGCATACAGACAGACAGACATACACGCATACATTCAATTTTATATATATACTAGCGTACCCGTCGCGCGTTGCTGCGAAGACAGACAGACATACATTCATTCGTTTTTATATATCTAAATAACAACCAATCACAGCGCAGCTTTCATGTTACCTCAGTGGTATAATATATAACAACCAATCACAGCGCAGCTTTCATGTTACCTTAGCAGTATAAAATATAACAACCAATCACAGCGCAGCTTTCATGTTACCTCAGCAGTAAGAGAAATAACAACCAATCACAGCGCAACTTTTATTCTGCCTCAGCAATATAAAAAATAGCAACCAATCACAGCGCAGCTTTCATGTTACCTCTGCGGTATTATATATAGCAACCAATCACAGCGCAGCTTTCATGTTACCCCTGCGGTATTATATATAGCAACCAATCACAGCGCAGCTTTCATGTTACCTCTGCGGTATTATATATAGCAACCAATCACAGCGCAGCTTTCATGTTACCTCAGTGGTATAATATGTAACAACGAATCGCAGCACAGCTTTCATGCAACCTCAGTAGTATAAGAAGTAGCCACCAATCACAGCACAGCTTTCATGTTACCTCAGCAGTATAAGAAATAGCAACCAATCACAGCACAGCTTTTTTATTTTACCTCTGCATTCTCAATATCGAGCAATTGTCTTGTGATATGATCGGCGGATGCATCATTTTGTAGTTGAACACTCATCCCGTTGCTCGTAATGCCTTTTGCTTTCGTGCTTGAGATGGAAATCAAACGATCTTTGTCTGGGGGGCATAATTGTCGACGATGCTCGCACGCGCACCACCTATCGTAGGATAGTTGTACTATGCCAGTAATCTTCCCAGGAGTGTACTCAACGACTTCCCAAAGTTTCATGGCGATTAGATGAATGGTGTAGTAATGCATAAAGGACAGACAGACAGACATACATTCATTTATATATATCAGGAAGTGAGAGAATTAGATTCCGTACGTAAAATTTGGACGCTAATTCTTTTGCGCATAGAATTGAATAATCGACTTGGGACCCATTAACTTTTCCTATTTATGACATAATCAATGCCCGTGCCAAATTTCAAGTTTCAATGTGAGAAAATTACATTCCGTACGCAAAATTTGAACGCTAACTCTTTTGCGCATAGAATTGAATAATCGAGTTGGGACCCATTAGCTTTTCCTATTTATGACATAATCAATGCTCGTGCCAAATTTCAAGTTTCTATGACACCGGAAAGTGAGAAAATTAGATTCCGTATGTAAAATTTGGACGCTAATTCTTTTGCGCATAGAATTGAATAATCGAGTTGGGACCCATTAACTTTTCCTATTTATGACATAATCAATGCCCGTGCCAAATTTCAAGTTTCTATGTGAGAAAATTAGATTCCGTACGTAAAATTTGGACGCTAATTCTTTTGCGCATAGAATTAGTATATGAGGAGGAGGTCGTCTGTGTAATATATTAGTATATGAGGAGGCGGTCGTCTGTGTAATATATTAGTATATGAGGAGGAGGTCGTCTGTTTAATATATTAGTATATGAGCAGGAGGTCTCACAATGCAGCTTTATAGAACATGTTGGGGCATGTTCAAGGGCGTACGATGTTGATGACATCAGTGATGACATCACAATAGCAGGTGGCTTACTTATTCGATCTATGTGGGGGGGTGGTAACTTTCGACGACGCGCGCGCGCCATTTATCGTAGGATAGTTGTACTATGCCTATAATCTTCCCAGGAGTGTACTCAACAACTTCCCAAAGTTTCATGGCGATCGGATGAATGGTGTAGTAGCGCATAAAGGACAAACAGACAGACACGCACGCATACAGACATACATTCAATTTTATATATATATAGACTAGCTTACCCGTCGCGCGTTGCTGCGAAGACATACATACATACATTCGTTTTTATATATCTAGATAACAACCAATCACAGCGCAGCTTTCATGTTACCTCAGTGGTATAATATGTAACAACGAATCGCAGCACAGCTTTTTATGCAACCTCAGTAGTATAAGAAGTAGCCACCAATCACACGCTCACACACGCGCCACCTATCGTAGGATAGTTGTACTATGCCAGTAATCTTCGGAGGAGTGTACTCAACAACTTCCCAAAGTTTCATGGCGATTAGATGAATGGTGTAGTAATGCATAAAGGACAGACAGACAGACAGACAGACAGACATACTTCATGTTTCTATGACATCGCGAAGTAAGAAAATTAGATTCCGTACGTAAAATTTTGACGCTAATTCTTTGGCGCTTAGAATTGAATAATCGAGTTCGGACCTATTAGCTTTTCCTATTTATGACATAATCAATGCTCGTGCCAAATCGCGCGTTGCTGCAAAGACAGACAGACAGACAGAGACATTCGTTTTTAAACGTTGCTGCAACATCAGAAGAAAGGAAAATCAAGGAAACTTTCCATATGAAAATAAGACACAAAGTGTTGTTTTAATTCTATGTATTTAATCAAGTGCTTGTGGATACACAATATTTTTTGTTTTTCCGTTTGGTGCGTAGACGAATAAATCCAAAGGTTTTCCGACGCGTGAGCTGGCCACATACAGTTGGGGCATGTTCAAGGGCGTCCGATGTTGATGACATCACAATGGCAGTTACGACATCACAAAGGCAGTTATGACTTGAGGCATGTTCAAGGGCGTCAGATGTTGATGACATCACAAAGGCAGTTACGACATCACAAAGGCAGTTACGACATCACAAAGGCAGTTACGACATCACAAAGGCAGTTACGACATCACAAAGGCAGTTACGACATCACAAAGGCAGTTACGACATCACAAAGGCAGTTACGACATCACAAAGGCAGTTACGACATCACAAAGGCAGTTACGACATCACAAAGGCAGTTACGACATCACAAAGGCAGTTACGACATCACAAAGGCAGTGATGACATCACAATGGCAGGTAGCTTACTTATTCGATCTACGTGGGGGGGGGGGGGGTCGTAACTTTCGACGACACTCACGCGCGCGCCATTTATCGTAGGATAGTTGTACTATGCCTATAATCTTCCCAGGAGTGTACTCAACAACTTCCCAAAGTTTCATGGCGATCGGATGAATGGTGTAGTAGCGCATAAAGGACAAACAGACAGACAGACAGACACGCACGCACACAGACATACATTCAATTTTATATATATATATGACGAAAGCCCTCACTGACTTACTCACTCACTGACTGGCCAAAAGTTCTCCAACTTCCCGATGTCGTAGAAACATAAATTTTGGCGCGAGCATAGATTATCTCCAAAATAGGAAAAATAATTGGGTCCCAACTCGATTATTCAATTCTAGCGCAAAAGAATTAGCGTCGAAATTTAACGTACATAATCTAAATCTCTCACTTTCCAATGTCATAGAAACTTAAAATTTGGCACGGGCATTGAATATGTCATAAATAGGAAAAGTTAATAGGTCCCAACTTGATTCAATTCTAAGCGCAAAAGAATTAGCGTCCGAATTTTACATACGGAATGTATTTTTCTCACTTTCCAGTGTCATAGAAACGTGAAATTTGGCACAAGCATTGATTATGTCATAAATAGGAAAAGTTAATGGGTCCCACCTCGATTGTTCAATTCTAAGCGCTAAAGAATTAGCGTCCAAATTGTATGTACAGAATGTAATTTTCTCACTTCCTGGTGTCATAGAAACGTGAAATTGGGCAGCAGCATTGATTATGTCATAAATAGGAAAAGTTAATGGGTCCCAACTCGATTCTTCAATTCTAAGTGCAAAAGAATTAGCGTCCAAATTTTACATATGGAATCTAATTCTGTCACTTCCTGATTTCATTTTATATAAAGGAAAAGTCGCATGGTTACCTCCCCTGGTGTTTCCTGGGTAACGCAGAGAACTATGCAAAATGGTGAACATATGTTTTTCCGGTATCTCTAAAGTAACCACGGCTTCATAAGATTTTCCGTGTGAACACCAGATAAACACCAGTACCAAATTAACTCGGGCGAAGCTGGGTATATCAGCTAGTGTTATATAAACGTACGCTAAAAATTTTATTATTATGGGAGTACTGTAGTGGAATTATGCTGATAGGAGGCAAGGATAAGCCGCCCTCTTACTCCTCCCAGAAGATAGCAAACCATAAGTTAGTCGCACAAGGTTTCTTGGAGGTGACCGTGAGCACAGGATTTTTTCCTTCCTGTACATTACATTCCTTCTCTGGGGTTTTCCAGCCGCCCAGTCATTCATCCTCTGCATGCTCTCCCCCCTGGATGTCCCTACAGCGGGACAGGGTTATCCTCTACATAATATATTCACGGTCTTATATAGCTGCACCAGCACGTATCTTTCAGCGCGTTCCACTTGTGCAGCCTACTAAGGCGGTATCCACACTCTTCTTGTTTTGTTAAAGCTAATAATGAATTGAGGCTTGCAACAGAGGCCAAAAGCAATAAAAAAGGATTTGGGGGGCATGTCAAAAGCAAAAAAAAAAAATAGTCAAAGATTCTATTAGATGCTTACAAGATGGAAATGGTGAATTGGTTAAGAATGATGTTGAGAAAGCCGTACTTTTAAATACCTATTTTGTATCGGTTTTCTATCAGAAAGTATAAGCAGAGAGATGGTGAGGGAACACTTGGCTAACTTAAATGAATTTAAGTCTCAAGGTCCAGATGAATTACATCCTAGGATACCAAAGGAAGCAGCAGAGGTAATTGCTGAACCAATCGCCATAATCTTTAAAAATTCCTGGAAAACAGGAGAAGTCTTAGAAGATTGGAAAAAGGCAAATGTTGTCCCTATCTTCAAAAAAGAGAAAAAAAAAAAAAAAAGGTGGATCCAGAAAACTACAGGCCTGTGATCCTGACTTCTATACCGGGAAAGATCTTACAACAGATTATTAAACAGCATGTATGCAAGTAGTTAGATATAATGGAGTAATTAACCAGAGCCAGCATGGGTTTGTAATAGAGATGAGCGAGCATACTCGTCCAAACTTGATGCTCGTTCAAGTATTAGGGTACTTGAGATGCTCGTTACTCGAGACGAACACCACGCGGTATTCAGATCAATTCCATTTCCTTCCCTGCATGTTTAGCGCCATTTTCAGGCCAATAGACATGCAGGGAAGGCATTACAACTTCCTCCTGTGACGTTCCAGCCCTATCCCACCCCCCTGCAGTGAGTGGCTAGTGAGATCAAGTGACCGCCGGGTATTTAAAGCGGTCCCGCCCGCGGCTTGCCTCAGACACACACTGGGAGAGATCAAGGAGAGTGCTGCTGCTGCTATAGGGAGAGTGTTAGTGTAGGATCCTGTCTTCAAGAACCCCAACGGTCCTTCTTAGGGCCACATCTGACAGTGTGCATTACTGTTGTGGCTGCTGGGAGCAGTTTTGCACCCAAAAATTTTTTTTCTCATCTCGGGCTGTGCAGGCTATTACAGCTTTAGCGTTCTAAGTCTGCAGTCTGTAATACAGAGTATAGGGAAAGTGGTGCAGAGACAGGGACAGTGGTAGCGTAGGATCCTGTCTACAAGAACCCCAACGGTCCTTCTTAGGACTAGCTCTGACCATGTGCATTTTACAGGTTGTCTGGTGGGAGTTGTAGTGCAGCACTATTGCAGAGTCAGATATTTTTGCAGCCTTCCGTATAAGTTTTCTCTTGCTGCAGTTTGCGTTACATTACTGCTGTCAGCCTCCAACTGTACGCCAATAATTCCATAATTTTTTACACCGGTCTGTGTCTGCTGTGACCTTAACGCACAGCGTACGACTACAGCCACTGATGGAGGGAAAGTCATATACACGCTATATAAACTGTATTCTTTTTTAAAAACCTTTTTTAAAAAAGCTCCTTCTTATGGCTACCTCTGACCATCTGCATTTTACAGGTTGTCTGGTGGGAGTTGTAGTGCATCACTATTGCAGAGCCAGACCTTTTTGCAGCCTTCCGGGGGATGACAGCATGTCGCTTGCTAGCCAGACCACCCTCATGTCTATATCTCAGCACGTTTTGGAGGAGGAGGGGGAGGAGTAGGAGGAGGGGGAAGAGACAGCTGGGCACACTGCAGAGGGTTCCCATGCTGCTTGCCCCTCATCTGTTCAGCGTGTATGGCCTGTGGAGGATGAGGAAGAGGAGGCTGAAAGTCATCTTTCTAGTGAAGACAGCCATGTCTTGCGTACTGGCACACATGGCTGACTTCCTGTTAGGCTGCCTTTCTCGTGACCCTCACGTTAAACGCATTCTGGCCAACACGGATTACTCGGTGTACACCCTTCTCGACCCACGGTACAAGGAGAACCTTTCCACTCTCATTCCCAGAGAGGAAAGGGGTACGAGAGTGATGCAATATCACAGGGCCCTGGTGGACAAAGTGATGCTAAACTTCCCATTTGACAACGCTAGCGGCAGAAGGTGCAGTTCCGAGGGCCAAGTAGCAGGGGAGGCACAGAGATCAGGCAGCATGTTCAACGCAGGCAGGGGAACACTCTCCAAGGCCTTTGCCAGCTTTATGGCTGCGCAGCAAGACTGCGTCACCACTCCCCAGTCAAGGCTGAGTCGGAGGGAGCACTGTAAAAAGATGGTGAGGGAGTACTTGGCTGATCATACCAGTGTCCTCCGCTCCATACAACTATTGGGTGTCAAAGCTGGACACGTGGCACGAACTTGCGCTGTATGCCCTGGAGGTGCTGGCTTGCCCTGCTGCTAGCGTCTTGTCAGAGAGGGTGTTTAGTGCAGCTGGGGGAAATATTCACGGACAAGCGTACCCGCCTGTCAACTGCCAGTGCCGACATGCTTACACTCATAAAGATGAACAAAGCCTGGATTTCCCCAGACTTCTCTTTTCCACCGGCGGAGAGGAGCGGAACCTAAAGATTCTTTTTGCTGCAACCGCAGATAAAAGCACTCTTCTCTATCACCGGAAAAATGGGGCATTTAGCTTTGTCAATCTGTCTGACAATAGTCCTCCTCCTGTTACTCCTCCTCCAGAAACAACATGTCATCGCGCTGAACGGCCAATTTTTCTGCGGCCCAAAAGGCTCATCTACCAATGTTTTTACAATTTTTCAAAGTTTCAAAAGTATTAATACTTTAGCATGAACCAATTTTTTCAACAGGGCTGCCTACAGGCTCCGTTACAAATTAAGCAACAGTGAGCTGTATCTTTCAAAAAATATTTATGGGTTTCACCTGCCCTCTCGGTTGATACATTTTTCAGAGGTACACTTGTACTCTTGGTACACTTATTTTTCGGGCCCACGCCTTCACTCTTATCCAACTAATTTTTCCGGCCTTCGCCTACGCTCATGGTACCCCAATGTCTCAGAGATTGGCCTATACTATTACTACAGAAATTTTACTGGGGCTGCCTGCCTATACTTCTGCTACAAGAATGTTACAGGGGTCTGCCTATACTTCTGCCACTTAAATGTTACAGGGGTCTGTGTATACTGCTGCTACAAAAATGTTACAGGGGTCTGCCTATACTGCTGCTACAAGAATGTTACTGGGGTCTGCCTATACTGCTGCCAGGTAAATGTTACAGGGGTCTGCCTATACTGCTGCCAGGGAAATGGTGCTGGGGTCTACCTATACTGCTGCTACAGAAATGGTGCTGGGGTCTACCTATACTGCTGCTACAGAAATGATACTGGGGTCTGCCTATACTGCTGCTACAGAAATGATACTGGGGTCTGCCTATACTGCTGCTACAGAAATGATACTGGGGTCTGCCTATACTGCTGCTACAGAAATGATACTGGGGTCTGCCTATACTGCTGCCACAGAAATGTTACTGGGGTCTGCCTATACTGCTGCTACATAAATGTTACAGGGGTCTGCCTATACTGCTGCTACATAAATGTTACAGGGGTCTGCCTATACTACTGCAACCAAAATGTTACTTGGGTCTGCTTATACCTTTTCTACTGGAATGTTACAGGGGTCTGTTTATACTATGGGTGCACACAGACTTCCCAGTGCGGTGTTTTACCTATCAGACCCCAAAAAAACTCACTGACTAGGGCATGAATTGTGGGCCGAGGCCAGTATGTATTTTCTCTCGTCTTACCAGTTATCTGTTTGGGCTACTGAAGAGAAGCGTTACTGGCTTAATGAGACGTTCACAGCTGTACTAGCATCGGAGTCCGCTCTATGCCCGCGTTTGCTGAGGGTGTGTGCAGTGGCCTATTTCCTCGGCGGAGTGAAAGTCTGCTTTGTTTGGGCACTGTAATTTCTTTATGTTTATTACTTTTTTTTGGTTCCTTTTGCTCGCCTATGCTGTGGGTGCACAAAGACTTCCCATTGCGATGTTTTACCTGTCGGGCACAAAGTCACTGACTGACTTGGGTAGGGTGCAGAGTGCAGATGGCTTTTCCCTTGCGGTGCCGATTGAGCTATCCGACACCAACACAGAATGAATAGTGTGAGGGGACCCGGATTGCCCATTGCTATGTAACTCGCGGCACCATGGGTCACACAGTGTGTTTGCTGGGACCCAGCCTGACCAAGGGCCCGCTCACATACCTCCCACACAGGCTACAGCGGGTCCTGGTCATAGTTTCTTGGCCTTGTAAGGCCACCTCATCCTCCTGCTTGGGGTCAGGGGATCAGCACTGGGCATCATGTATTTGCTGTCGTGTTACCACAGTTGTCTGATACACTGGTTTGGGCAAAAGAAGAGGAGCGTTACTGCATTAAAGGGGTTGTCCCGCGAAACAAAGTGGGGGTATACACTTCTGTGTGGCCATATTAATGCACTTTGTAATGTACATTGTGCATTAATTATGAGCCATACAGAAGTTATTCACTTACCTGTTCCGTTGCTAGCGTCCTCGTCTCCATGGTGCCGTCTAATTTTCAGCGTCTAATCGCCCGATTAGACGCGCTTGCGCAGTCCGGTCTTCTTTTCTGAATGGGGCCGCTCGTGCCTGAGAGCGGCTCCTCGTAGCTCCGCCCCGTCACGTGCCGATTCCAGCCAATCAGGAGGCTGGAATCGGCAATGGACCGCACAGAAGACCTGCGGTCCACCGAGTGTGAAGATCCCGGCGGCCATCTTCGCAAGTTAAGTAAGAAGTCACCGGAGCGCGGGGATTCAGGTAAGCACTATCCGTTTGTTTTTTTAACCCCTGCATTGGGTTTGTCTCGCGCCGAACCCCCCCGGCTATTGAAAAAAAAAAAAAACCATTTCGGCGCGGGACAACCCCTTTAATGAGAAGTTCAATGCTGTGCTAGCATCGAGGTGCGCTTCATGCCTACGATTGCTGAAGCGGTTGGCCGAGGCCTAGGTCCCGGGGGAACTGCAAGTACGCCAGGTTGGGCCTGTGGAACTTTTTCCTGGCTAATCTAGTCATTGGAGCGGTGAAAGCAAACGTAACTGATTTAATGAGCCCGTCGCAGCTGAACTAGCATCGAAGTCCGCTTCATGCCCTCGATTGCTGAGGGTTTGTGCAGAGGCCTATGTCCTCAGCGCAGTGAAAGTCTGCCATGTTTGGGCACTCTAATTTCTTCATGGTTCATGTCTTGGGTCGCCTAGGACCCACCTATGCTGTGGGTGCACACAGACTTTCCATTGCGGTGATTTACCTGTCTGGCACAAAGACACTGACTGACTTGGGTAGGGGGCAGAGTGCAGATGGCTTTCCCCTTGCGGTGTCGATTGAGCTATCCAACACCTAGACAGAATGAATACTGTGTGGGCACATGGATTCCTCATAGCTATGTAACTTATGCCCATGTTTGCAGCTCCTGACGGAGGTTGGCACTTTATTGGAATGAAGATCGAACGTCAATTTGTCATTGATTCTCAACTGCATTGTGGGCTGTCGCCCCCCCCTTTTACAGAAAGGCTACCTGGCCCTGCCAACCCACTGCAGTGTGTGCCTCCTGTTCCTCCTCATGGCAGACGCACTTGTAAATAGATATGAGGGTGGTGTGGCCACAAGTGAAAACCTAAGCGGAGCATCGGTCATATACAAAAATGCTCGAGTCGCCCGTTGACTTCAATGGGGTTCGTTACTCGAAACGAACTCTCGAGCAATGAGCACCCGAGCATTTTGGTGCTCGCTCATCTCTGGTTTGTAGCAAACAAGTCATGCCAGACGAATCTAATTTCCTTCCATGACAGAATCACCAACTGGGTTGATCAGGGAAATGTGGTGGATATAGTATACCTTGACTTTATTAAAGCATTTGACAAAGTATCTCATACCATACTTACTAAAAAAAAAAAAAGACCAAATATGGGATTGACAAGGCAACTGTTAGGTGGATTCACAACTGGCTGAGTGATCGTACTCAAAGAGTGGTCATAAATGGCTGTACATCCAAGTGGAAGAATGTATCTAGTGGGGTACCACAAGGCTCTCTCCTAGGCGCAGTGTTCAACATTTTTTATAAAAGATCTGGAGGAGGGAATTGATGGGAAACTCATCAAATTTGCTGACGACACAAAACTAGGAGGGATAGCTAACACTAGGGAAGAGAGGGGGGAGTATTCAAAAAGATTTAGAAAAGCTTGAATAGTGGGCGGTGACTAACAGAATGGTATTTAACAAGGAGAAATGCAAAGCCCTACATCTGGGCAAGAAAAGTGAAAAAAAAAAAAAACACATACAGAAGGGGAGGAATTGCGCTAAGCAGCACATGTGAAAAAGACTTGGATATACTAATAGATCATAGAGTGAACATGAGTCAACAATGTGATGCAGCAGCCAAAAAGGCAAACACAATTCTGGGATGTATTAAGAGAAGCATAGAGTCTAGATCATGTGAGGTCATTATCCCCCTCTTCTCTTCCTTAGTCAGACCTCATCTGGAATACTGTTTCCAGTTCTGGGCACCCCATTTTAAAAAAGACAAACTGATGCAAGTCCAGAGAAGAGTTAACAAGATGGTGAGCGGTCAGCAAATCATGTCCTATGAGGAACAGTTAAAGGATCTGGGAATGTTTAGCTTGCTAAAAAGAAGGCTGAGAGGAGACTTAACCCCTTAGTGACCAAGCCTGTCTACGCCTTAATGACCAGGCCAAATTTTGCAAATCTGACACGTGTCACTTTAGCATGGAAAAAGACCAGAAAGGTTTTGCATATCCAAGCGATTCTGACATTGTTTTATCGCCACATGTTGTACTTCATTTAGGTGGGAAAAAAAGACCGATAGAATTTGTGTTTATTTATTAAAAGCGCCAAAATTGGAAACATTTTGAAAAAAATCGTCATTTTTTCACATTTCCAACTGCAATATCTCAAATATGTGCAAACATAATATAGAAATTTTTGCTAAGATTTATATTTCCATCCGTTTACTTTATTTTGGGCGCACATTGGAAAAACTTTCGTTTTTTTTTAACCATTTAGGAGACGTACAAATGTAACATTACTTTTCAGCATTTTGAGGAACACTTTGTTTTCCTACACCAATCCAAGATTGGAAAGGCTCATAGGAGTCAAAATGATAGATACCCCCACAAGTGACCCCATTTTAAAAACTACACCCTTTAACGTATTCACTGAGGGGTGTCATGAGTATTTTAACCCCACAGTTTTTTTTCAGGAGTCAATGCAATTTAGAAGAGAAAAACATAAATTTCATACTTTTGCAAATATGTCATTTTAAAGACAGGACTTTTTTCTATAGTACACATGAAAATTAGGATTTGCACCCCAGAATGGATACCCCTGTTTGTCCCGTGCTCAGAAACATACCCATTGTGGCCCTAATCTTACGTTTGGATGCACAATGGGGCCCAAAATGAAAGGAGCAACCGGTGGCTTTCGGAACAAAAATTTTGCTTGAAGGAGATTTAGTCCCCATTGCCCACTTGTAGAGCCATTGAGTGACCAAAACGATGGAGAACCCCCACAAGTGACCCTATTTTGAAAAGTAGACCCCCTAACGAATTTATCTAGGGGTAGGATGACTTTTTTGGCTTCACAGTTTTTGAATGAATCTAAGCCAAGCAGAAGGAAAAAAATTACGATTTTCATTTTTTTGGCAATTGTGTCAATTTAAAAACAGGTTTTTTTGTACAGTGTACATAGGAATGAAGACGTTCACCCCAAAATGGATACCCGTTTGTCCCCTGTTCAGAAACATACCCATTGTGGCGCTAATCTACTTACAGGACACATGGCTAGGCCCATAATGGAGGGAATGCCCGCTGGATTTCAGGGTACAACGGAATAAATTCCAGGCCCCATTGCACACTTATTTATTTTATATTCTTTATTTTATTCAAATGAAAGCTTACAAGAAAAATGGTCAACTGTTTGTTTGTTACAATGGATCATAATTACAGATTATAGTTGAACATTACCTGACAACAAAAAAATTTTTTTGCAATTTTCAGGTGGGGAGTCAGGGATGGGATAGGAGGAAAAGGAAATCAATTGGGGGGTGGGGGAGGGGGGGGTAAAGGGAGCATCTTTTGAGTTTTTGTCCAACTGTTCCCCCATTGCCCACTTATACGGAAAAAAATTTGACTTCCTAAAAATAATCCCCCGCCATCCCCATTTTTTGGCATTCCCTAAATATTAGATAAAGGTAATAATATAAACTGCGTTTTATGTCCGAAGACAGGGATAATTACGGAGGATGGTTGGGCTGGGCACATAGGGCAAGAAAACCGTGTATCCCCCCTCCTCTCATGTATTTTGGGGGGTATTTCGTAACCTCAGCGGCGGGGATGGGGTGTAGAAAGTGGCGCTCTGTGAGGCTTTGTAATTTTGCTGCGGTGCGGCGGTCTCACAGAGAAGGCGCTCAACAAGCTGCTCCTGGAACTGCAGGAAGGCGAGCGTTCCCGGGGCTTCTTGTAAATTACGGATTACTGGTAGCGGTCTGAATAACGCCGGGCTCACGTAGCCGTAGGTGGAATCCGCTTGCCGAGGCCCGCAGCAGATTCCAGCTGTGAGCCCGGCTGTGACCCTGCGTACGGCTGAGTAATGTACTGCGCATAACTGCCTACTCACACAGGTGGGTTTTTGTTTGCATTTCTCGCGCCGTCGCTTAGAGATGACTCGGGTACCCGCAGCCCATACACAATGTGTTTGCATATGGGGTGCGAGTATATCCGCGCTCATAGAGCACAATGGGCTCTAGGTCGCAGATATTCGTGGTAAAATATAGCATGCCGTGTTCTGTTTCTGCGAGTGGATTACGTAATTCCGACCCGCTAATTGGGGGGAATTGTGTAATCCAATGCATGCGATTGATCCGTGGATTACCGCTGATCAAGCGCATGCAGAACCCGTAATTCCTCTCCGGTCATGTGTGACCGGCCTAATGTTAGTTCGCTACTTTATCACGTGACCGGGGACCGCTCAGCGAGGCCACCGGTCACTGCTCCAAGCACTCAGCCACCGTTAGTCGCTGGGAGCAAGGAGATTTAAAATTTCCTGGGCTTCCCGGCTCCTGCGAATGTGTCCAGCATTTTGCCGGCGGGCGCATGCGCAGCAGCCGGAAGGGTCCATGGAGGATAATCGCATCTGGATTCAAATGCGGAAGCCTCAGAGAAGATGTTTCATCTCCCCCAACCGATCGCATCGGTGAGGGGAAATGAAACTGCCACTTTTTAAAGAACTTTTACGTGATCGCCATTATGCATTGGATAACGGCGATCACGTGACCAGTAACCGCATACCGCGGCTCCCCGTGACATCTCCAGGCTCTTGGCTACCTTTTGTAGCCAGCAGCAGGGAGATTTTATATTTCTTGGGCAATCTTTCACTTTTGCGCATGCGTCCGCCATCATGCTGACGGGCGCATGCGCCGAAGCTGGGGTAAGATCCGCGGATCAACATCCCACCAGGGAACAAATCCGGGACCTTGGGTACATAATTTCATCCCCCCTTACGGATACGATCCATAAGGGGAGATGAAACTTTAACTTTTTAAACTTTTTTTTACTTTTAACTTTTTATGATCACCGTTATCTGATGGATAACGGTGATCATATGACTGGAAACCGCATACAGCAGTCCCCAGTCATATCTCCCTGCACTCGGCTATCTGTGACAGCCGGGTGCAGGGAGATTTTGAATTTGCCGGGCTCGCCGGCTTCTGCGCATGCGCGCCGCATCGGCACATCGCAGAAGCCAGCGGGGGGTCCCGACACCGGCCGGAGGACATCGGCGGACCTGAGGTGAGTATTTTCACCTCCCCTCATGGATCCGATCCATGAGGGGAGGTGAAACATTTCTTTTTTTACACTTTTTTTTCACTTTTCCGCGATCGTCGTTATCCGTTGTATAACGGCGATCGCGGTACCGGGGACCGCTCACCATGGTCCCCGCTGAAATCTCCTGCCTCCCGGCTACCTACAGGAGCCGGGAGCCAGGAGATTTTAAGTCTCCCGCGCCGCCGGGCCTTCCGCGCATGCGGCTGACGTAATGCCGCCTGGCGCGCATGCGCAGAAGGACGGCTACAGCGCCCGGAGCATCGGGACAGCTGGGAGTCGTGCGGCGGACATCGGTGAGTAATTTCAGCTGCTCCGATGGATCCGATCCCTTAGAGCAGCTGAATCTTTAACTTTTATTGCACTTTTATTTACTTTTTTGCGATCGGCGCTATCCATTGCATAGCGCCGATCGCAATGCCGGGGGGGGGGGGGGGGCTCCGAACAGCTCGGGATGACAGCTCCATGCTGTCAGCTACCTGCGGACACCAACAGCATGGAGCTGTCACGTCCACAGCCCGAGGGGCATTATTCTCTGCAGGAAGCATGTTTTTATGTCCTCAGAGAATAAAGCCCACTTCGGGAGGACGTAAAAACACTATGGGCTGGTCGTTAAGGGGTTAATAGCTGTCTACAAATATTTGAAGGGCTGTCACAGTGCAGAGGGATCAGCCCTATTCTCATTTGCACAATGAAAGACCAGAAGCAATAGAATGAAACTTTAAGGGATTAGACACAAATTAGATATTAGAAAAAACTTTCTTATATTGAGGGTGATCAATAAGTGGAACAGGTTACCACTGGAGGTGGTTCAAACAAAGGCTGGACAAATATCTGTCTCGGACGATTTAGTAAATCCTTCACTGAGCAAGAGGTTGGACCAGATGTCCTTGAAGGTCTCTTCCAACTCTACGATTTTATGATTCTATGCCATACACACTACTACACTCTGTAGCCAATCCACACGGAAGATACGTCACATTGAAAATATGTATAGACTTGCAAGTGTACTGCCTAGTGAACATTTATGTCCCCAATGTGGACCAACCGGCATTCTATTCTCCTCTAATAGAGGCACTGCAGCCATATATAGGAGAATGTCTAATAGTCGGGGGTGACTTTAACAGTGTGTAGGATGACTCCCTTGATAGAACAGGCCCCACAGTACAGCCAGCCCTGACTACGTACGTACTTGATAGATCAACTCAACCTATGTGACCCATGGCAGCTGCTTA
The DNA here is from genome assembly GCF_035609145.1 of Eleutherodactylus coqui. NCBI lineage: Eukaryota > Metazoa > Chordata > Amphibia > Anura > Eleutherodactylidae > Eleutherodactylus > Eleutherodactylus coqui. The sequence goes on from NC_089847.1 coordinate 70,685,278, forward strand.
GTGCTTCTAGTAGAATACACCTGCTGTTCCAATGCACACCACTCATTCACCTAGTATCGATTTTTTTCTTATATCAAACTCCCTTTTTGATCAACACTGCCAATCCACAAACCACCCAATAGTTCTCTCTGACCATGCACCAGTCACACTCGAACTACAACTGGTCTATTCCTGGAAGTTGTTGCGGCTATGGCGCTTCCCCACCTATCTGTGGGAAATTAGAGGATTTCTGGAGTACATGAGACTCCATTGCAATAACTATGCGGATGACAACAGGGAGCATGAGGATGACATAGCATTGTTTTGGCTGGCCTCAAAGGCGGTAATGCAAGAACATATTATAGGTTACGTTTCTCACAGATGGGGGGAAATTACCTGGCCTGGACGGGCTCTTGGCGGAATACTATAAAATACTTTCAAACAGATTTAGTGCGGACGCTGACTCAACTTTACAATGCAATATATATAAATGGAACACAAATTGAGAGTTTCGGAATCTCAGGACTATTTTACTCCCCAAACCCAACAAAGACCCTGCCGATCTATTCTCTTACAGACCAATAGCCCTACTTAACTGTGATTATAAAATCCTGTCCAAGGTATTAGCTGATAGGCTCCAGTCCATTCTCCCTTCTGTACTTGACCCATTGCAGAAGGGCTTCGCACATGGAAGTGCCTTAAGAAGTATTAGAGCCACAATAGCGGCGACAGATGCCGCACAAAATCCTGATAGCCCGGTTGCGATGCTTCTGAGTCTAGACACTGAGAAAGCTTTTGACAAAATGGCCTGGTCATTTTTGAACACGATACTGGGGCAAAGTAGCTTTGGACAGAATTTTGTTAATTACATAAGCATGATGCACACAAGCGTGGGACAGACTACATCATGATAGTCATGCATCCCCTCACACATCTCCACACTTGTCCTTATTAACAACCTGAATTTTCAGGGTTGTTAACAATAATCCTCACAACATTTTTTTAAATTAGTGAACTCGAGGGATTGAGTCAATAAACAAATTTTTACACAAGAAAGAAACACGTATTTTGTCACATGAGGAGCTGAAACAGAAGTTCCCTGAGATACAAAATTTCGATATTCTCATACCTACAGGCCAGACATTATGACCAGGGGCTTTTGCCACAGTTCCAGAAGTTTGATTGGGTGCAGGCACATTGATTTCCAGATCGGTGTGCGTGAATGGAATGATATCTAGGCTATATAGGTAAATACACAATATGCAGGAGCAGGGGTCAGAAAATGGTCTTTGGACAACCCAGACCTAAGTCCCACATTGCTCATGGGATCAGTGTCCTCAGCCAGGTTCCTGAGGATGAGGCAGTATTCTTTTAAGTCAAAGTCAGAATGCTGCCTTCCAATAGGTGGCACTGTACAAGTTTTATTCCATCTCACGTATTTGCATATTACCCAGAGGAGGGTGCAAGGCCATTTGAGTCTCCTCACTCATCGTCTAGGCAAAACTCCTGAAACGGCTGTATGCATATGCAGTCTGGTTTTGCTTTTAATTCCAAGTCATTGTTACAAGGCTTGTATAAAAAGTCTGACTTCCAATAGGTGGCATGGTAGAGATTTTATTCCATCTGTCTTATTTGCATATTACCCAGAGGAGGCTGCAAGGCCATTTGAGTCTCCTCACTCATCGTCTAGGTGCTCTTCTTAAAGGAGAAAATATAGCGTTTCTGACCCCCCTTCCCATCCTAGGCCTCTCACTAGCAAAGCTAGATTCCTACTGTACACAGATGAAGGGCAAAAACCCTGAAACTGCTCTATGTACATGGAGTCTGGGTTTGCTCTTAATTCCCTGTCATTGTTACAAGGTTTGCATAAGAAGTCTGAGTTTGGCTTGAAGGAATGCTGCCTTCCAGTAGGTGGCACTGTAGAGGTTTTATTCCATCTGCCTTATTTGCATATTATGGCCATTTGAGTCTCCTCACTCACCATCTAGGTGCTCTCCTTAAGCAGAAAAGGTAGAGTTTGTGACACCTTTGAGAGATTATATGGTAATTTACTGAACCACAAACTGTTTTGCATAGAAGCTGCCAAATGCTAACATACTCCACAGTTTATTGACTTGTCCCCTGGTTCAGGCCTTTTGGTCTCAAGTCCATTTGATGACTTTCTGTCCGCAGGAGCCTTTGTGGGCAATCTTTGACAACCTGGACCCAAATAAATACCATTGCTCAAGAGGAGCCCCCAAGCCCTTTCAAATTGTGGCAGGACTAAAAGCTGTTTTGCAGATGTTGATACAGCTGACAGCTCCTCCCTTTAAATTGTTTCTGGACAAACTAGCCTTCTTGTTCCAAATGGACTGGGCTGAAACGTCGCTTTTTAGGGGAAAATGGTGCAGTCTTTCTTTGCGACTTGGAGGAGCTTTGACCAACTGCTGCCGCAAAGAATAAGAGAAAAACTAAAGAATTGTTTCTATTACACTTGGTTCCAGGAACAAATAGCATCAGGGGATCCTCCCCATTAAGGTGTTTCATTTGCCGTGCTGCTGCCGTGGGGAGGGTCTCCGCATCTTCTGCCAAATCTCCAGTACGTAGTTAGAGTTCTGCTTTATATATATAGATGTATTGGCAATAATCTTGAAAAGCAGACGCAAATCATTTTGTGCTATTGTATAAGATAGGAGAAAACGTATAGCTGTAGTCATAGCAGGTCCGTTTTTCTTTTTTTTTTTTCTCTCTTCTTTTTGTTCACTATACTGTTACACATTTCTGGGGTGTTTCTCATTTTTCTATTTCTGTTGTTAGTTTATAAAATAAGAAAATTGTATGTTGGGACTATATCCACTTGCATATCTGCCACCAGGCAGCTGAAGATTGCTTTATGTTATACCACCATATGTTACAATCCAAATATTGGATCTTAGAGCTGTTAAAGATGTCTGAATCACTGCTACGGTTATGGATATTTGTCTCGATTGATTAATAAAAACATTAAAAAAAAAAAATTTAAAAATCATGCGCATGATTATTTTTGCCTCACAAATATTTGAAGGACATTCCAGTAAAGCTATACATAAAATTTCAGCTGTGTCTTCAGTGCTTAGACCTGTGCCTCATGAGGAACGCTTGCCTATTCCTGTCCATAACTTGCAAACTACTGCATTGGACCTACCAGAGGAAAGTGAATAAGAACATGCCCAACCTGTAGAAGAGTACAACCCTAAAGTGAATCAGAAGATGCCCAACCTGTAGAAGAGTACAACCCTAAAGTGAATCAGAAGATGCCCAACCTGTAGAAGAGTACAAGCCTAAATCTCATGACAGATCGCCTCACCTCATACAAGAGAAGGAACTAAATGATTTGGTTCGTGATTTACAACTTTCTAAACAGGGAGCGAAACTATTGGTTTCTAGATTAAAGCAATTGAACAGTCTAGCCGAAGGGATAAAGCTTTCAACTTTTAGATCAAAAAGTAGTCGTTTATCTGAATATTTTAAAGTGCAGAAATCAAGGTGCATGTGTGTATACACGTGAATTCTTTGATGATGGAGCTGGGTGTTCAACATAACCCACATGAGTGGCGACTATTGATTCCAATAAAACGAGCTTAACAGCAGTGCTACTGTACAATGACAACAAACTTCTAGCACTGCCTTTGGCCTATGCAGTGGACATGAAAGAAACATATAAAAGCATGGATTTGATACTGGAGGTAATCAAATATAAAGATCATGAGTGGCAGATATACTGTGATTTAAAAGTTGTAGCGCTGCTTACAGGTTTACATGGTGGGTTCACAAAATATTTCTGTTTATTATGCTTATGAGACAGCCGAGACACCAACAACCACTACAAAGTCAAGGAATGGCCTGTGAGGAAGTCATATTATACCTGAAAAAGAAAGTGTGAAGATACTCCATTGATTGAGCTTAGTAAAGTCACTTGTGTCCTTCATATCCAGTTGGGCCTGATGAAGAACTTTGCAAAAGCTCCTGGTAAAGAAGGTCAGGCATTCGGTCATTTGAAAAAGGTTTCCCAAATTGAGCGACGAAAATCTAAAAGAGGGCATATTTGTTGGGCCACAATAAGAAAATTACTAAAAAAATCCAACCTATCCTCTTTCAAAGCGACTGTGCATGGCTTTTTGAGCAATAGAAAAGACAATAACTATGTATCCATACATAGTGAGTAATCTATTGGACAGCTACAAGAACATGGGGTGTAGAATGTCCTTGATTTTTTTTCTGAAAAATTTGGGTGCCTTCAGTGATGAAAGAGTAACGTTTCATTATTTCATTTTGCCAAACCAAATCAGTTCGAACATTGCAATATTTAAATCTTAGTGCTTTTGTTGGCTTCACGTTCACAAATACATTAGCAGAAAAATATTAGTGAGTTCTGAATGTAAATTTTTTGTATTTAAAACCAGTCAATACTGTATTATTGTCTCTGTATTAGTGCCATCTTGGAAATGTGATGTCATCGATAGAATCTGATTATTCCACTGCATTCAGCACCCCAAAATTAGGTATATCAAACTATTTGCAAACCAGATACAGAAAAAAGGTTTAAATTTGTTGGGGTTTTTTTTGCCTCTCTCTGGATCAGCATTCAGGAGGGTAATTGTTGTGGCTTATCAGTCGCGATGGCGTCATGGCATGGTGGCCACAACACAGGGTCTGACCCGTCACCCTGTTATTAAGCAGGACAAGGGTTAATGCACGATGTGCAGAGATTGCTAGCTGCTATCTCTGTTTACTGCATATTTGTTTGCAAACTATTATTCATACTTGAGAGAGGGGTTGGGGTGTGGTTCTCTAGCTGCTCTACCTATCAGCAGGTGTGGAGAGCTTTGTATTCTTACTAGAGATGAGCGAACGTACTCGTCCGAGCTTGATATTCGTGCGAATATTAGGGTGTTCGGGATGCTCGTTACTCGTAACGAGTACCACGCGGTGTTCCAGTTACTTTCAGTTTCCTCTCTGAGACGTTAGCGCGCTTTTCTGGCCAATTGAAAGACAGGGAAGGCATTACAACTTCCCCCTGTGACGTTCAAGCCCTATACCACCACCCTGCTGTGAGTGGCTGGGGCGATCAGATGTCACCCGAGTATAAAAATCGGCCCCTCCCGCGGCTCGCCTCAGATGTCTTGTGAGTTAGCTGAGGGACAGTGGTATCGTGCTGGAGCTGCTGTAGGGAGAGTGTTAGGAGTGAGTGTAGGCTTCAAGAACCCCAACGGTCCTTCTCAGGGCCACATCTAATAGTGTGCAGTACTGTGTTAGCACTGTATATTTTTTTTTTTTTTCAAAATTGGATCTGCAGAGCATTACGCCCTGCAATAGGGACAGAAGTGGTGGTTAGGCAGGGAGAGTGTTAGCAGTGAGTGTAGGCTTCAAGAACCCCAACGGTCCTTTCTAGGGCCACATCTATCCGTGTGCACTACTGTCCAGGCTGCTGTTAGCAGTGTTGCATTTTTTTTTTTTTCCCCTCAAAACCGGCTGTGCAGACCATTGCACCCGGCATTAATACTACAGGGATAGAATTGTGTAGGCAGGGCCAGAAGACATACATTATTCATTGAATAGACGCAGTGTGGCTTGTCCTTTGAAAAACAAGGGAAAAAAATTCTATTTCGCCTGCCTCTGACAGTCCTCAGGGCTCTGGGTACGTGTGTGCTGCGTGCAGAACGTAAAAAAAAAAATCAGACGCAGCCAGCTACGTTTTACTGCAGGCTTGCGCCAATTTTTTTCCTGCATGGGAAATCCCTGATCTGCTGGAGCCAATAACTTTGCATCACTGCAGTGCTGTGACACATTTGCAGGGCCACAACACAGTTATTAAACTTAGTAGTATTCATTGAATACACGCAGTGTGGCTTGTCCTTTGAAAAACAAGGGACAAAAATTCTATTTTGGCTGCAGGCTTGCGCCAATTTCTTTCCTGGCTTGGAAATCACTGGTAATACAGCATGCTGAGGGGTAGGCCGAGAGGACGTGGACGCGGCCGAGGACGCGTAGGCCCAAGTGAGGGTGTGGGCACAGGCCGAGCTCCTGATCCAGGTGTGTCGCAGCCGACTGCTGCGCGATTATGAGAGAGGCATGTTTCTGGCGTCCCCACATTCATCGCCCAATTAATGGGTCCACGCGGGAGACCTTTATTAGAAAATGAGCAGTGTGAGCAGGTCCTGTCGTGGATGGCAGAAAGTGCTTCGAGCAAGCCATCATCCACCCAGAGTTCTGCGCCGTCCAGTGCTGCAAATCCGAATCCTCTGTCTGCTGCTCCTCCTTCCTCCCAGCCTCCTCACTCCACTACAATGACACATGCTCAGGAGCGGGAACACTCCCAGGAACTGTTCTCGGGCCCCTGCTCAGATTGGGCAGCAGTGGTTCCTCTCCCACCAGAGGAGTTTATCGTCACTGATGCACAACCATTGGAAAGTTCCCGGGGTCCGGGGGATGAGGCTGGGGACTTCCGGCAACTGTCTCAAGACCTTTCAGTGGGTGAGGAGGACGATGACGATGAGACACAGTTGTCTTGCAGTGAGGTAGTAGTAAGGGCAGTAAGTGCGAGGGAGGAGCGCACAGAGGATTCGGAGGAAGAGCAGCAGGACGATGAGGTGACTGACCCCACCTGGTGTGCAACGCCTACACAGGACAGGTCTTCAGAGGGGGAGGCACGGGCAGCAGCAGGGCAGGTTGCAAGAGGCAGTGCGGTGTCCAGGGGTAGAGGCAGGGCCAGACCAAATAATCCACCAACTGTTTCCCAAAGCACACCCTCGCGCCATGCCACCCTGCAGAGGCCGAGGTGCTCTAAGGTCTGGCAGTTTTTCACCGAGACGCCTGACGACCGACGAACAGTGGTGTGCAACCTTTGTCGCGCCAAGATCAGCCTGGGAGCCACCACCAACAGCCTGACCACCACCAGCATGCGCAGACATATGATGGCCAAGCACCCCACAAGGTGGGACGAAGGCCGTTCACCGCCTCCGGTTTGCACCGCTGCCTCTCCCCCTGTGCCCCAACCTGCCACTGAGATCCAACCCCCCTCTCAGGACACAGGCACTACCGTCTCATGGCCTGCACCCACACCCTCACCTCCGCTGTCCTCGGCCCCATCCACCAATGTCTCGCACCGCACATTCCAGCCGTCGCTAGCGCAAGTGTTGGAGCGCAAGCACGCCACCACGCACCCGCACGCTCAATCGTTAACCGTCCACATAGCCAAATTTATCAGCCTTGAGATGCTGCCGTATAGGGTTGTGGAAACGGAGGCTTTCAAAGCTATGATGGCGGCGGTGGCCCCGCGCTACTCAGTTCCCAGTCGCCACTACTTTTCCCGATGTGCCGTCCCAGCCCTGCACGATCACGTCTCCCGCAACATTGTACGCGCCCTCACCAATGCGGTTAGTGGCAAGGTCCACTTAACTACGGACACGTGGACAAGCACAGGCGGGCAGGGCCACTACATCTCCCTGACGGCACATTGGGTGAATTTAGTGGAGGCTGGGACAGAGTCAGAGCCTGGGACCGCTCACGTCCTACCCACCCCCAGAATTGCGGGCCCCAGCTCGGTGGTGGTATGTTCGGCGGTGTATGCTTCTTCCACTAAAGCACCCTCCTCCTCCTCAACCTCTGTCTCGCAATCTAGATGTGTCAGCAGCAGCAGGACGTCGCCAGCAGTCGGTGTCGCGCGGCGTGGCAGCACAGCGGTGGGCAAGCGTCAGCAGGCCGTGCTGAAACTACTCAGCTTAGGAGATAGGAGGCACACGGCCCACGAACTGCTGCAGGGTCTGACAGAGCAGACCGACCGTTGGCTTGCGCCGCTGAGCCTCCAACCGGGCATGGTCGTGTGTGACAACGGCCGTAACCTGGTGGCGGCTCTGCAGCTCGGCAGCCTCACGCACGTGCCATGCCTGGCCCACGTCTTTAATTTGGTGGTTCAGCGCTTTCTGAAAAGCTACCCACGCTTGTCAGACCTGCTCGTAAAGGTGCGCCGGCTCTGTGCACATTTCCGCAAGTCCCACATGGACGCTGCCACCCTGCAACATCGGTTTAATCTGCCAGTGCACCGACTGCTGTGCGACGTGCCCACACGGTGGAACTCTACACTCCACATGTTGGCTAGGCTCTATGAGCAGCGTAGAGCTATAGTGGAATACCAACTCCAACATGGGCGGCACAGTGGGAGTCAGCCTCCTCAATTCTTTTCAGAAGAGTGGGCCTAGTTGGCAGACATCTGCCAGGTCCTTCGAAACTTTGAGCAGTCTACCCAGGTGGTGAGCGGCGATGCTGCAATCATTAGCGTCACCATTCCTCTGCTATGCATCTTGAGAAGTTCCCTGCAAACCATAAAGGCAGCCGCTTTGCGCTCGGAAACAGAGCCGGGGGATGACAGTATGTCGCTGGATAGTCAGAGCACCCTCCTGTCTATATCTCAGCGCGTTCAGGAGGAGGAGCATGAGGAGGATGAGGAGGAGGGGGAAGAGACAGCTTGGCCCACTGCTGACGGTGCCCATGCTGCTTGCCTGTCATCATTTCAGCGTGTATGGCCTGAGGAGGAGGAGGAGGAGGATCCTGAAAGTGATCTTCCTAGCGCGGACAGCCATGTGTTGCGTACAGGTACCCTGGCACACATGGCTGACTTCATGTTAGGATGCCTTTCTCGTGACCCTCGCGTTACACGCATTCTGGCCACTACGGATTACTGGGTGTACACACTGCTCGACCCACGCTATAAGGAGAACCTTCCCACTCTCATTCCCGAAGAGGAAAGGGGTTCGAGAGTGTTGCTATACCACAGGACCCTGGCGGACAAGCTGATAGTAAAATTCCCATCCGACAGCGCTAGTGGCAGAAGGCGCAGTTCCGAGGGCCAGGTAGCAGGGGAGGTGCGGAGATCGAGCAGCATGTACAGCCCAGGCAGTGCAACAGTCTTTAAGGGCCTGGACAGCTTTATGGCTCCCCACCAAGACTGTGTCACCGCTCCCCAGTCAAGGCTGAGTCGGCGGGAGCACTGTAAAAGGATGGTGAGGGAGTACGTAACCGATCGCACGACCGTCCTCCGTGACGCCTCTGCCACCTACAACTACTGGGTGTCGAAGCTGGACACGTGGCCTGAACTAGCGCTGTATGCCCTGGAGGTGCTTGCTTGTCCTGCGGCTAGCGTCTTGTCGGAAAGGGTGTTTAGTGCGGCTGGGGGAATCATCACAGATAAGCGTACCCGCCTGTCAACCGATAGTGCCGACAGGCTAACACTCATCAAGATGAACAAAGCCTGGATTTCCCCAGACTTTTCTTCTCCACCAGCGGACAGCAGCGATACGTAAGCAATACGTAGGCTGCACCCGCGGATGGAAGCTACGTTCTCTCTCACCATCCAAAACGGGGACATTTCTGCTTCATCAATCTGTGTCTAATATTCCTCCTCCTCCTCCTCCTCCTGAAACCTCACGTAATCACGCTGAACGGGCAATTTTTCTTAGGGCCACAAGGCTCACTCATATAATTTTTCTAAAAATTTTTTATACGTTTCAATGCTCTTAAAAGTGTTGAAACTTTAACTTGAACCAATTTTTCGTTAAACTGGGCTGCCTCCAGGCCTAGTTACCACTTAAGCCACATTAACCAAAGCGATTAATGGGTTTCACCTGCCATCTTGGTTGGGCATGGCCAATTTTTACTGAGGTACATTAGTACACCAATGTTTTGGGGCCCTCACCTACAGTGTAATCATAGCAATTTGTATGTTCTTCGCCTGCACTCATGGTACAGAAGTGTGTGTGGGGTTGGCCTACACTTTAGCTACATAAATGTAACTTGGGCCTTTGCTATACTGCAGCTACTGAAATGGAACTAAGACTGCGCTCCCACTATACTGCTGCTTCAGAATTGTTCCTGGGGCCTGTGTAGGCTGCTACTATTACTGAAATGGAACGAAGACTGCGCTCCCACTATACTGCTGCTAGTGATATGTTAGTGGGGCCTGTCGCTAATGCTACGGCTGAAATGTTACTAATTCTGGGCTCTGCCTATACCGCTGCTAATGGTATGTCTCTGGGGTGTGGAAACAGAGGCTTCCCAAAGACATGATGGCGGCGAGGCCATTTCCCACCAATGCTGTTACTGTTAAGGTGCATATAACCACGGACACGTGGAGAGGACACGTAGTGCCTCCAAAACATCCCCCGCCACGGCCCACTTAATCCTGGCCACATTCCGAAAACCAACAAAATAAAACCGCGCTACTAGGTCCGCAGTCACCACCACATTACCACCAACGCGGTTACTGTTAAGGTACATATTACCAGTCTGACTGGGGCATGCAGTGTTGGCCGGAGCCCACCTGCATTAAGCACGACATTACTACCTCAGCTGTGTTGGGCAATGCAATGGGATATTTCTATGTACCGCCGGTGGCTTCCTGGCACCCACCCATGCTGTGGGTCCACAGGGAATTATAAATGCATCTGTTTCCACTTCTAAAGAACCCCAGTCTGACTGGGGCATGCAGTGTGGGCCAAAGCCCACCTGCATTAAGCACGACATTACTACCTCAGCTGTGTTGGGCAATGCAATGGGATATTTTTGTGTATCGCCGGTGGGTTCCAGGGAGCCACCCATGCTGTAGGTGCACACGGAGTTTAACCTACATGTGTCCACTTGTAAAGAACCCCAGTCTGACTGGGGCATGCAGTGTGGGCCGAAGCCCACCTGCATTAAAGGAGATGTCCCGAGGCAGCAAGTGGGTCTATACACTTCTGTATGGCCATAATAATGCACTTTGTAATGTACATTGTGCATTAATTATGAGCCATACAGAAGTTATAAAAAGTTTTTTACTTACCTGCTCCGTTGCTAGCGTCCTCGTTCCCATGGAGCCGACTAATTTTTGGCCTCCGATGGCCAAATTAGCCGCGCTTGCGCAGTCCGGGTCTTCAGCAGTCTTCTATGGAGCCGCTCGTGCCAGAGAGCGGCTCCGTGTAGCTCCGCCCCGTCACGTGCCGATTCCAGCCAATCAGGAGGCTGGAATCGGCAGTGGACCGCACAGAAGAGCTGCGGTCCACGAAGGTAGAAGATCCCGGCGGCCATCTTCAGCGGTAAGTATTGAAGTCACCGGACCGCCGGGATTCAGGTAAGCGCTGTGCGGGTGGTTTTTTTAACCCCTGCATCGGGGTTGTCTCGCGCCGAACGGGGGGGGGGTTTAAAAAAAAAAAAACCCGTTTCGGCGCGGGACATCTCCTTTAAGCACGACATTACTACCTCAGCTGTGTTGGGCAATGCAATGGGATATTTCTATGTACCGCCGGTGGCTTCCTGGCACCCACCCATGCTGTAGGTGCACACGGAGTTTAACCTACATGTGTCCACTTGTAAAGAACCCCAGTCTGACTGGGGCATGCAGTGTGGGCCGAAGCCCACCTGCATTAAGCACGACATTACTACCTCAGCTGTGTTGGGCAATGCAATGGGATATTTTTGTGTATCGCCGGTGGGTTCCAGGGAGCCACCCATGCTGTCGGTCGACAGGGACTTCACAATAGGGAGTTGTACCTGCCTGTGTCTATGAATTAAAAAGCCCGGTCTGACTGGGGCATGCAGAGACAGCTTGACAGAATGAATAGTGTGTGGCACATAGGTTCCCCATTGCTATGCCCACGTGTGCAGCTCGTGATGGCGGTGGCACAGGATTCTATTTCTCATTGCTTCTGTACAGCATTGTGGGCTATCACCCCGCCCCTTTTAAAGAGGGTCGCTGCCTAGCCGTGCCAACCCTCTGCAGTGTGTGCCTGCGGTTCCTCCTCATGGCAGACGCACTTCTAAATAGACATGAGGGTGGTGTGGCATGAGGGCAGCTGAAGGCTGCGCAGGGACACTTTGGTGTGCGCTGTGGGGGGGAGGGGGGGCGGTTGGGCAGCATGTAACCCAGGAGAAGTGGCAGCAGAGTGTCATGCAGGCAGTGATTGTGCTTTGTTGGAGGTAGTGTGGTGCTTAGCTAAGGTATGCATTGCTAATGAGGGCTTTTCAGAAGTAAAAGTTGTTGGGAGGGGGGGGGGCCCACTCTTGCCGCTATTGTGGCTTAATAGTGGGACCTGTGAACTTGAGATGCAGCCCAACATGTAGCCCCTCGCCTGCCCTATCCGTTGCTGTGTCGTTCCCATCACTTTCTTGAATTGCCCAGATTTTCACACAAGGAAACCTTGGCGAGCATCGGCGAAATACAAAAATGCTCGGGTCGCCCATTGACTTCAATGGGGTTCGTTACTCGAAACGAACCCTCGAGCATCGCGAAAAGTTCGTCCCGAGTAACGAGCACCCGAGCATTTTGGTGCTCGCTCATCTCTAATTCTTACCTCACCTTCTTCCCCATGCTGTTTATTTAAGTTCTATGGAGGAGTGGTTGGTGCCTCTATGCTGGTTGAAAAACTTCCAATTCAGATAAGTACTGGTGATCCTTTCTGTTGCTTTTTGTTAACCTTTATTTTTTTGTTCACCTTTATTTTTTTGTTCTGCTTTGTCAGTGCACCTCTCCAGGGGTTCCTGCAAGGGCCAGTCCTTATCGGGACAAATTCCTCTGCTTGTAGGTAGGGGCTCCTCACTTCCCTGCTATGTAAGGGACAGGTTTTCCATATTATTGTTCCTGGAGTGGTGTTCACTGTCCAGCATTGTTTTGGTGTATGCTTTTGCGTTGTGTGAACATCACCCTGCATCCGTGCTGTGGCGAGGTGCACCTGGCAGACGTGACAGTAATAAGCTGAACTGGATGGACATAACTTTTTTCGGCCTTACATATTATGTTACACACACATAAGAGCAGAGATGTGCTTTAGTTAATTTGTGTGTGTGTGTATATATTATATATATATATATATATATATATATAACACAGCATGAGCTTGGAGAGTTACTCCTTAATTATTTCACAGACAACAGTGTGAGAGCTTTATGTCCTCTAAATTAATGTAAGTTTAGAGCCCTGGTGTCCCCACTCTACCCGCAAAAGATCTTAGATGTTATAACCAGCCATAAATCCTTCAGACACAATGAAGACTGTGTTCAGAGTATGTTTATAAACTTGTATGCTTACACCGTCCCATAACCTTGGGATTTGAAGTTACATTTTAGGGCTTCTTCACAGGTGAGTGATTTCGTCCTGTTATGCATCTGTGATTACCTCGCATTTCAATGATTTTGTTTTTTTATTAGTGGTATTCTCACCCGTTGTGTATGGGTGAGAAAAGATAGGACTCGCCTTTTCTCTCCCTCACGTAGTTAATACTATGTGCGGGAAAGAGAGGGCAGGACCTATCTTTCCGCTGTTTTTCTCAAACTTGCGCAGCAGAGGCAGGCATGGTTGTGCATATGGCCATGTTTTTTTTACCTTAATATAACGACCCTCATTTTTTATGTTGTGTCCTTGTTGCATCCTGACTGGACATGAAGGATAAATAAACGTAAAGAAGCACGATCATGCAAAACTAAACCAAAGCACCATGGTGCATAACAAACGTAACTACGCCAAAAAGTGGAACTCTCTCTCTAAACAAAACCCCCTATCCCAGGAGCGAGCCATGCCTAACCGGCAAACCAATCGCTCTGATAGGGGGGAACCACACGTGTACCTAGGTCACTGATAAATCCCTACCAGGCAGCCCTAAATACAATAAGCAATGCAAGGTAAACAACTGTGGCACTTATCTGTAGCAGCAGACTGCAGCAAGGACTGGGAGCTCTAAAGACCTGGAGCTCCTAGTAGCAGAGGCAGGAGCAGACTGAAATTGACCACCACTGAGGTCAATTCTAAAACAAATTTTATGGGCAGGGCCACTAGACAGGTGAGGACTGTCATCACTTACCATGCCCCTCAGCCCCAGGAAAGGCTGACACACTGCTAAAACCTGGTCCAGCCAGAAAGCAAGGTGAAGATCTCAGAACAGCTGCACCAGTCTTATGTTCAACCACAGAGAAATGATTTGTCCAAAAGTGACACTTAAAGTTTAAAACGTTGTGTTCTTCCCAGAACAATGACTGGAAACAACTGCAGTGTATTTAATACAATGTATTGTGCCTCCACCCACAATATGCAAAAATGTTGTACAGCTTTAGCTCACGTAAAGTCTTTTTATTTAGCTCTGTGGAAACGCTAAATGTTGTAGCTATAGAGAAGAAAGAATGAATCGTAGTTTTAGGATCTTGGAAACTTCTGTCATCTTTCTCGGCGCTCCATGGTCTGCTACCTCTCATATTCTGCTTTTATTTACCATTTGTAATTGCCATTCTTCACTTCAGTGAAATGTTTTCTATGACTCCCAAGAGGCCTTTCACATGGGACTGAATTGCCTACATGACATAGCACAGATGTGGATTTTGTCTATTAGTGCGGATTTTGTTGCATTTTAACTGCAGAATGCGTTCTGTGGAATGTTTTGCAGAATTTCTTGCGTTTTTTAATGCAGACTTTAGTTGTGGAATTACATTTCTTGTATGTTAGAAATCTGCATTAACAATTCTGCAGGGCGCCCTTAAATCTGCAGCAGAAAGCTTTTAGCCTAGGGTCACACGGGGCGGATTGCCGTCGGAAATCTCGCGGTTTGGCCGCAGCAAAAACCACGAGATCTCCGCCGGCAGAGCTGCCGCGGTTTAAGCCGCGGCGGCTTTGAAGCGGTCCGGCCGCTTGCTCTTCCGTTGCGGCCGGCGCTCCCATAGAGGAGAGCGCGGCCGCAGCGGAATGCAAAAAAGAATGAGCATGCTGCTTCTTTTGAAACCGCGGCTGCGGCCGCCGCAGCCGCGGTTTCAACCGGATTTACCGCAGCGGATTTGCCGTCCCGTGTGGACGAGATTTCTGAGAAACCTCGTCCACATGGCTGGCTAATCCCGGGCTTAGCGGCCGCGGGCGGTTTTGCCGCGGGCGGATCTGCTGCGGCAAAACCGCGGCAAATCCGCCCTGTGTGACCCCAGCCTTACTCTGCAGAATTCAATCTTGTGGTTTTAACCCCTTAGTGACCAAGCCTGTTTGCGCCTTAATGACCAGGCCAAATTTTGGAAATCTGACATGTGTACTTTAACATAGAATAGCTCCGTAAAGGTTTTGCATATCCAAGTGATTCTGACATTGTTTTTTCGCCACATCTTGTACTTCATTTAGGTGGTAAAAATAGTCCGATATAATTTGTGTATATTTATTAAAAGTGCCAATATTGGGGAAATTTTGAAAAAAATCGTTTTTTCACATTTTCAATTGTAATATATCAAATATGTGCAAACATACTGTACAAACTTTTGCTAAGATATATATTTCCATCTATTTACTTTATTCTGAATGCACATTTGAAAAACTTTTTTTTTTTTTAACCATTTAGGAGACAAATTACTTTTCAGCATTTTGAGGAACACTTTGTTTAACTGCACTAAGCCAAGTTTGCAAAGACTCATAGGTGTGAGAATGATAGATACCCCCACAAATGACCCTATTTTTAAAAACTACACTCCTTAATGTATCCACTGAGGGGTGTCATGAGTATTTTGACCCCACCGGTTTTTTTTTCAGGAATTAATTCAATTTAGAGGAGAAAAATTAAAATCTCATATTTTTGCAAATATGTCATTTTAAAGACATATTTTTTTCTATAGTTTACATGAAAATGAGGATTTACACACCCAAATGGATCCCCCTGTTTGTCCTGTGTTCAAAAATATACCCAATGTGGCCCTAATCTTATATATGAGTGTACAACAGGGCCCAAAATGAAAGGAGTAGTCAGTGTCTTTCAGAACAGAAATTTTGCTGGAAGGCGTTTTAGGCCCCATAGCACACATGTAGAGTTCTTGAGCGCCCAAAACCATAAAAAAAACTACCACAAATGACACCATTTTAAAAACTAGACCCCTTAACAAATTTATCTAGGGGTGTACTGCCCATTTTGACCCCACGGTTTTTGATTGAATTCAAGCAAAGCAAAAGGAAAAAATTTGTGACTTTTGTTTTTTTGGCAATTCTGTCATTTTAAAAACAGCTTTTTTTGTACAGCACACATATAAATGAAGACTGTCATCCCAAAATGGATACTCCTGTTTGTGCTGTTTTCAGAAACATACCCATTGTGGCCCTAATCTTATGTCCGCATGCACAACGGGTCCCAAAATGAAAGGAGTAATCGGTGGCTTTCAGAACATAGATTTTGCTTGAAGACGTTTTAGGCCCCATAGCACACTTGTAGAGTTCTTGAGCGCCCAAAACAATAGAGAACCCCCACAAATGACACCATTTTGAAAACTAGACCCCTTAACGAATTTATCTAGGATGTACTACCTATTTTGATGCCATTGTTTTTGAATGAATTCAAGCAAAGCAAAAGGAAAAAAATTGTGATTTATTTTCATTTTTTTGGCAATTCTGTCACATTAAAAACTGCTTTTTTGTACAGCACACATGTGAATGAAGACTTGCACCCCAAAATGGATACCCCTGTTTGTGCTGTTTTCAGAAATATACCCATTGTGGCCCTAATCTTATGTCCGCATGCACAACGGGGCCCAAAATGAAAGGAGCAGTCGGTGGCTTTTAGAACATAGATTTTGCTTGAAGACCTTTTAGGTCCCATAGCACACTTGTAGAGTTCTTGAGCGCCCAAAACAATAGAGAACCCCCGACAAATGACCTCATTTTGAAAACTAGACCCCTTAACGAATTTATCTAGGGGTGTACTGTGTATTTTAACAATTTTTGAATAGATCTAAGCAAAGCAGTAGGAAAAAATTACGATTTTCATTTTTTGGGCAATTGCGTCAATTTAAATTTCTTTTTTTGTACAGCACACATATAAATGAAGACTTTCACCCCAAAATGGATACCCCTGTTTGTCCCGTGTTCAGAAACATACCCATTGTGGCCCTAATCTACTTACAGGACACATGGCTAGGCCTATAATGAAAGGAATACCCGTTGGATTTCAGGGTACAACTGAATAAATTCCAGGTCCCATCGCCCACTTATAGAGCCATTGAGCAGCCAAAACGATAAAGATCCCCCTCAAATGACCCCATTTTGAAAACTAGACCCCTTAACAAATTCATATAGGGTTATACTGCGTATTTTGATCCCACAGTATTTGACTGAATCTTATCAAAGCAGAAGGAAAAAATTACGATTTTCAATTTTTTTGAGAATTTTTTTCAATATAAAAACAGTTTTTTTGTACAGCATACATAGGAATGAAGACGTTCACCCCAAAATGGATACCCCCGTTTGTCCCAAGTTCAGAAACATACCCACTGTGGCCCTAATCTACTTACAGGACCCATGGCTAGGCCTATAATGGAAGGAGCACACGTTGGATTGCAGGCTACAACTGAATAAATTCCAGGCCCCATCGCCCACTTATAGAGCCATTGGGCGGCCAAAACGATAAGGAACCCCCTCAAATGACCCCATTTTGAAAACTAGACCCCTTAACAAATTCATCTAGGGGTGTACTGCGTATTTTGACCCCACAGTATTTGAATAAATCTAAGCAAAGCAGAAGGAAAAAATTATGATTTTCAACTTTTTGGCAATTTTTTCAATTTGAAAACTTTTTTTGTACAGTGTACATAGGAATGAAGATGTTCACCCCAAAATGGATACTCCCGTTTGTCCCGAGTTCAGAAACATACCCATTGTGGCCCTAATCTACTTACAGGGCCCATGGCAAGGCCTATAATGGAAGGAGCACCCGTTGGATTGCAGGGCACAACTGAATAAATTCCAGGCCCCATTGCTCATTTGTACGGAATAAAAATTGACTCCCTAAAAATATCCCCCCCCCCCCACCACCACCACCTCTGTGCCCTTTTCGGCTTTCTCCAAATCTTAGATAAAAGTAATAATGTGAACTGTGTGGTATTTCCGAAGACAGGGGTTATTACGGAGGCTGGTTGGAATGGGCACATGGGGCAATAAAGCCGGTATCCCCCCTCCTCTCATGCTTTTTGGGGGTCATTTCTTGACCTCAGTGGCGGGTATGGGGTGTAAAAAGTAGCGTTTCGTAAGCTTGCGTAATGTACTGCGCATAACTGCCTACTCACACAGGCGGTCATTTGCAGTACAATTTTTTTGTTTTGTTTGTATTTCCCGCACCATTGCTTAGCGATGACACAGGTACCCACAGCCCGTATACAATGTAGTTGCGTATGGGCAGCGGGTATATCCACGGCCATGGAGCACAATGGGCTCTATGCTGCGGATAGCCGCGGTAGAATAGAACCTGCTGCGTTCTCTTTTCTGCGAGTGGATTACACAATTCCGACCCGCTAATGTGAGCGCAATTGTGTAATCCAATGCGATCTGCGTACTACCGCGGATCAGATGCATGCGGAATCCGTAATTCCTATCCGGTCATGTGAGACCGACCGACCTATGTTAGATCGCTACTTTTTTATTACGTGACCGGGGACCGCTGAACGAGGCCACCCGTCACTGCTCCAGGCAGCAAGGAGATTTTAAGTTTCCTGGGCTCCCCAACTCCTGCGCATGTGTCCGGTATTTTGCCGACGGTCGCATGTGCAGAATCCGGGTAAGTTCACGGATGAGGATCGCGTCAGGGTGCAAATACGGAGGCCTCCGGTAAAAAGTTTTATCTCATCTCACCGATCGCATTGGTGAGGGGAGATGAAACTAACTTTTTTTTTAAGTTTTATGTGATCGCCATTATCCATTGGATAACTGTGAACACGTGATCAGGAACCGCTCACCGTGGCCCCCCGTGAAATTTCCAGGCTCTTGGCTAAGTTTTGTAGCTAAGAGCAGGGAGATTTTAAGTTATCCTGGCAATCCACGGCTTTTGCGCATGCGTATGCCGCTTTGGCGACGGCCGCGTACGCAGAAGCTGTGGTAAGGTCCACGGATAAATCCGGGGGGGCCTTAGGTACGTAATTTCATCCTCCCTCACGGATATGATCCATGAGTTTTAAACTTTTTTTTAACTTTTTCAAACTTTTTTTAAATTACTTTTTTAAACATTTTTTTTACTTTAAATGATCACTGCTATCCATTGGATAACAGTGATCATCTCTGCAGTGACATCCCTCTGCTCCTGGCTACACATGGCAGCCAGGAGCAGATGGATTTTAAATTTCCCGGGTCCTGAGCCCCTCTGTGCACGCGCCTGATGTCAATCATCGGGCACGCATGCGCAGAAGGGGACTCAGATCCTGGAAGACCTGGACGCCACTGAGGACCGGGGGTGAGTATTTTCACCTCCCCTCATGGATCCGATCCATGAGGGGAGGTGAAATTAACTTTATTTTTACTTTTTTTAAAACTTTTTTGCAATCGCCGCTATCCACTGGATAGCGGCAATCGCGGGCCCGGGGACATTCAGGAGCCGGGAACCAGGAGATTTTAAACTCCCCGGGGTTCCCAGTCTTCTGCGCATGCGCGTGACGTCATTCGTCTGGCGCGCATGCGCAGAAGAGCCGTGCTGGGTCCCATGGGACCCTTTTACCTGCGGCAGACATCGGGGAAGCTGGGTGAGTATTTTCAGGTGCCGTGATGGATCCGATCCATAAGGGCAGCTGAATCTTTAACTTTTTAAAAACTTTATTGCGATGTTTTTACGTCCTCAGAGAATAAAGCCCACTTGGGCAGGACGTAAAAAGGCTATGGGCTTGTCGTTAAGGGGTTAAAGTAAATACGCATGGATTTTAACAGGTGCAGAATTCAAGCCCCATAGGGATAACATTTTGATGCAGAAAGGTCTGCGTAGAGTAATTCTGTCCCATGTGAAAGGTCCCTACTCCTGTTGTGATTTCTTGCTTTGCTTTATTTACCATAAGGGAATTCACAGCTGATTCCCTTAGTCCCACACCAGCATATAAAGAATAGCATGGAGATACTGAAGGCAGATTATATCTTCGTAGTTCATTGTTCCATAGGATGGACTATGCCATATGGACAGTATATTATGAAGATATGCACTCAAATAGTTTTGGCCACAACCAAGAATTTTAGTTACGGGGTCAGTATGTTCCGCAGCTATGTGAGTTGGTTCTGTCTAAGAGGGTGGGGCTACATGGTGCATAGCCCATGTGATCAGGAAAAGAAATATCATGCTGTTGCAGTAGCACTGGATGTGACTGGTCACATGACTGAGGTCTGAGCAGCATAACTACCAAAATTTATACCTGCTTTCTATGAATGTTGGGCTGCCAATGTTACAGATTAATGAAATGGGCATCGACTAGACCAACCCACCAAGCACAGGCCAGTCCTGCAGTGGTTGGTAGCTGACTCCTCAGATAGAAGGACCGTAGACAGTTATTCAGAATAAACCTAGATGCAGGAATACAGGCAGAACTGAGAATGCATAGACACAACTGAGAACATACTCAGGAACTCAGACAGAATTCAGGAAAGAGAGACACACTGCATACTCATGGACAGGCAGAGGCAGGACCGATGGTAAAAACACCCAGAACACTCACCAGCAAACCCGCACAATTAAGCTGATGGAATTGCTATAAATGTACGAGGAATAAGATAAGCCACGGGCCCAACTTCAAGAAACCTCGTTGTCTCGCGGTCCCTACTCTAATGAGACAACTAACCCCAGGATACCTGCCTGCAAGCAGGGCAATTGCCCCGATAAGGGCAGCCCTGCACTGGAACCTCAGGTCTCAGTATCCATGATGGAGAGCAGGTTAACCCTCTCAGTGCTGGACAAAGCAGACAGGGAGAGTAGAGGGATGCTAGCAGCTGTCCGGAACCGCATAAGGGTGGCAGACATGAGCAGTCACATTACAGCCAACCTGCCATCAAAGACTTTGAGGCAACTTTAAAGCAATTTATAGTCATCCAGCTTTCATCATCCAATATCTTCAGAATATATTTTTATGAGCACCTGCTTTGCTGTCCTGATTACTCTATTACGGTTCATTTACACAAACGACTGAAAATGAGTGATAATCATTACATGTGACAACATGAGCATCATAGAGTTTTCGCTTGAAGGTTGATTTTAAGGTGAAAATCCATCATTCAGCTAGTGAGAGATAAAGTATTTCTCAAAAGACTACACACTGCTATTTCCGTGGAGATAACATTGCAATCTGCCAAAATAATAGGTAAGCATGCAAAGTTTCCATTAAAAAAACTTTTCTATATTTTATTCAATACAATTAAAAAGTTGTTACAATACAACAGAGATGAGTCTCCAATGTGCAGCAGACAGGCGGAAGGAAGGAATACAACATATCAAGTTCATAAAAATAAATATATGCTTAAAAATGCATGTATGCAAAATTATATATCAACAAACATTTAATCGTATATAATAACATATCATATAATATAATATATCATATATATATATATATATATATCATACATATATATATATCATATAACATATCATATAATAACATACTCCGCCTGATAACATGCTCCCTGACCTACTGACCGAAATCCCTGCTAGCCATCATAAACCGCTCCTGTAGTCATATTGATCCTGCCGTCGCATAGCTAAATGTCTGACTGTTGTCTGTATATAGCATCCCTCACTCTCCACCTCGCCATACTGTGCACATCTCCAGCCCTTTACCTTCTGTATCCCCCCATTATCTGTAGTATGTAAGCTCGTTGGAGCAGGACCCTCACCCCTATTGTTTCCACCAACTGATTACGATTGTAACCGTGGTTCTGTAATTTTTTTGTACTTTTGTCTTTCTGTATTCCCCCTGTCTATGTAAGCGCTGCGGAATATGTTGGCGCTATACAAATAAAGTTTATTATTATTATTATTATATCAAGCATATAAAGCATTGACAAAGCTGTGTATGCTTGACATGTCAGACCAAATTGATCAGCTTCTACAATGAAGTAAGTTCTAGGCTGGACCGGGGAGAGTCTATTGATCTCGTATATCTGGATTTCTCTAAAGCATTTGACACCATGCCACGTAATAGGCTGATATATAAAATGAGCCAGCTCGGATTGGGCAAAAATGTGTGTATCTGGGTAAAGAACTGGCTCAGAGATAAGAAACAGAGGGTAGTAATAAATGGATCGTGCTCTGATTAGACCACCGTTGCTAGTGGAGTGCCACCCAGGGTTTAGTATTAAACCCCATTCTGTTCAATATATTTATCAATGACCTGATAGAGGGACTACACAGTAAAATATCAATATTTGCAGATGATACAAAATTATACAAGACAATTAATACAACTGAGGACAACATATGGCTACAAAAGGACCTAGATAAGCTGAGGGCTTGGGTAGAAAAATGGCAAATGAAGTTCAATGTTGATAAATGTAAGGTTATGCACATGGGCAAGAGAAATAGATGTCACCAATACACACTAAATGGGGTACTGCTAGGGAAAGGTGATATGCAGAAAGACCTGTGGGTGGTAGTAGACTGTAGATTTAACTGGAGCAATCAATGCTAGTCAGCTGCTGCAAAAGCAAATAAAGTCTTAGGGTGCATTAAAAGAGCTATAGGGGCGAGAGACTAAAACATTATTCTTACACTATATAAGGCACTTGTCAAGCCCTACATGGAATACTGTGTACAGTTTTGGTCACAGCTGCACAGGAAAGATGTTGCAGCACTTGAGGGGCTTCAAAGAAGGGCAACTAAATTAATAAACGGAATAAGAGGACTAGAATACCCAGAGAGGCTATCAAAGTTGGGATTATTTATCCTGGAAAAAAGACAGTTAAGGAGCGATCAAATAACTGTATAAATACATTAGGGGACAATACAAGGATCTCTCCCACGACCTGTTTATACCTGTCTTCCAATAGGTGTTGTAGAGGTTTTATTCTATCTCCCTTATTTGCAAATTATCCAGAGGAGCCTGCATCGCCATTTCAGTCTCCTCACTCACTCTCTAGGTGCTTTCCTCCAAAGGGGAAAATATAGCGTTTCTGACCCCCCATCAAAGGCCTCACTAGTAGTGCCAAACTCCGACTGTACACTGAAAACTGGAAAAAACCCTGAAACAGCTGTAAGAACATGGAGTCTAGCTTTTCTTCTAATTCTCGGTCATTTTTGCAAGGCTTGTATAAAAAGTCTGACTTCCAATAGGTGGCCCTGTAGAGGTTTCATTCCATCCCCCCTATTTGCATATTACCTAGGGGAGCGTCCATGGCCATTTGAGTCTCCTCACTCACCGTCTAAGCACAAATATAACGTTCCACTGGCAAATATACAGATAATTATATGTTCATACAGCTGTTTCAGGGTATTTACCCTTCAGTGTACAGTAGGAGTGTGGCTTTGCTAGTGAGAGGCCTGGGATGGGGGGGTCAGAAACACTATATTTTCTCCTTAGGGAGAGCACCTAGACAGTGAGTGAGGAAACGCAAATGGCCATGCACGCTCCTCTAGGTAATTTGTAAATACGGGAGATGGAATTAAGCTTCTACAGTGCCACCTAGTGGAAGGCAGCATTCCTTTAAGCCAAAGTCAGACTTCTCATACAAGCCTTGTAACAATGACCGAGAATTAAAACCAAACCTAGAGTCCATGTTCATAATGCTGTTTCAGGGTTTTTGCCCTTTATCAGTGTACAGTAGGAGTCTGGCTTTGCTAGTGAGAGGCCTGGGATGGGGGTCAGAAACGCTATTTTTTTTTTTCCTTTAGCGAGAGCATCTAGACGGTGAGTGAGGAGACTCAAATGGCCATGCATGGTCCTCTGTGTAATATGTAAATACAGAAGACGGAATTAAGCCTCTACAGTATCACCTGGTAGAAGGCAGCATTCCTTTAAACCAAAGTCGGACTTTTTATACAAGCCTTGTAATAATGACTGAGGATTTAAAGCAAACCTAGACTACATATACATACAGCTGTTTTAGGGTTTTTTTCTCTACATCAATGTACAGTAAGAGTCTAGCTTTGCTAGTGAGAAGCCTATGATGTGGGGGTGAGAGAGAGCACCTAGACGGTGAGTGAGGAGACTCAAATGGCGATGCACGCTCCTCTGGGTAATATGCAAATAAGGGAGATGGAATAAAACCTCTGTTAGGTGGCACTGTAGAGGGTTTATTATATCTCCCTTAATTGCATATTACCCAGAGGAGCGTGCATGGCCATTTAACTCTCCTCACTCACTGTCTAGGTGTTCTCCCTGAGTAGAAAAGATAGCATTTCTAACCCCCCATGATATTAGAGGATATAGACATTAGGTGACCAGTGGGGTTAATGATCTTAAATGTTGATCTAGAATTACTCTGGCTGCCATTATAAAAGGATTTTTTTCCTCGAAATGAGCTAAATGGCTGCTTGGGGTTTTTTTTCGCCGGGGTGGGGATGGGGAGGTAGATTCAAGTGCCTGTATTTGCGTCCCTAAGTGGTGCAATTATGTCCTCCAGATCAAAAACTCGCGTCCCAATAGTAGTGAAGCGCTCTCGCAGGTTGTGGACATCTGCCCGCAGCAGGCCGAAGTCAGACTGCAGGGCATCAATCTTCCCAGTAAGAGCAGATCGACAGTCTGTTATGGCCCTGAGTATGTCCATAATAGTTGGGCTTGAAATGGTGGGACCAGATGGAGACCTCTGAGGTGAGCTGGACACATTGGGTTGAGTGTCTTCTATAGTGCCAGGTTTCACAAGATGGTGTTCTCTATTGGTGAGCTTTGTTTGTTTTGTACAGGGGGAGGCATACCGGCGGGAGGTGTGCTTGGAATATAGAGAAACGTATTCAAAAGTAGAGACGTCACTTAGCCAGAGCCAGAGTTCTCTCAAGTCTTTCACTGCTACTTCATCAATGGGCTCCTGTACCTAGCAGAGTGCGGGGCGTGCATCATCGTGAGTTTGTCGTGCATTCCCCAATTTATAGCTTCACAATCCGAACTTTGCAGCAAGGGTATCGTGCAGAATATGTGTTGTTTTAGCAACACTCTACTAGGTGGCAGCAGAGCACAGTAACAGTCCTGATCTCCTAAGACAGCATCTGTATCTCTCCGAAGTGTCTCTCCTCTCTCTCTTCCCTTGATTTAAGATTTTGCCTGGTATGTGAAGGAGGGGAGAGTGCAAGTGGGCTGATGAGGGGGGCAGACAGGTGACTTCACTTGTGGTAAGTTTATTTTTAAATTCTGCTTGTAGAGGCACTTTTTCAGTTGCTGCAGGCATTCTTCTCACTCCTTCCCTCTCCTCCAATATCCCCCCTCCTCTCTCTGTGGGCTGGAGGTGAAGTGCAGAGCTGATGTCTCTCTCTGCCTCCCGGCTCCTGTGACAGCCTGTCAGTGTTCACCCCTGATGCAGATTGTTCAGTGTGGGGTTAGCAGTTAGGCTGGGTTCACACTGGGCGTATTCCCGGCGGAAATCCCGCGGTTTTGCCGCAGCAAAAACCGTGAGATTTCCGCCGGGAGAACCGCTGCGGAAAAACCCACGGCGGCTTTGAAGCGGCCCAGCCGCTCGCTTTTCCACTGCGGACGGCGCTCCCATAGAGGAGAGCGCGGCCACGGCAGAAAGAAAAGATAAATAGACATGCTGCATATTCTGAAACCGCGGCTGCGGCGGCCGCAGCCGCAGTTCCAGCCTGACTTACCGCAGCGGATTGGCCGTCCCGTGTGGACGAGAGTTCCGAGAAATCTCGTCCACATGGCTGGCTAATCCCGAGATTAGCGGCCGCGGGCGGATTTGCCGCGGCAAATCCGCCCTGTGTGAACCCAGCCTTAGTGCGGTTCCTGCTGTGTAGGCACCAGGGGAGTGTCAGCAGTGAAGTGCAGGGGCCTGGGGCTGGGGTCCGCAGCCTGGGAGCAGCCGGCAAGCCTCTGTCAGAGTCTGTCACTCACCCGGTCGCTGATGCAAGAGCAGAGTGGAGGGAGCATTACACGGAGCCTCAGGTCAGCTCGGACAGCAGGAGGGATGTAGCTTGGAATTCTGCCGGGCACAGGCACCCGGTAATCCAGCCTGGGGATCCTCTGGGTTCAGCAGGCCACACCAGGCCCCAGTCGGAGTCCATCCACAGAAAGACCTTAAAAGGTCTTAACCCCTTAGTGACAAAGCCTGTTTGCGCCTTAGTGACGGAGCCAAATTTTAGAAATCTGACATGCGTCGTTCAACGTAGCATAACTCCGTAAAGGATTTACATATCCAAATAATTCTGACATTTTTTTTTTCGCCACATGTTGTATTTCATTTTGGTTGTAAAAAGAGACCAATATAATTTGTGTATATTTATTAAAAGCGCCAAAATTGGGAAAATGTTGAAAAAATTGTCATTTTTTTCACATTTTCAACTGCAATATCTCAAATATGTCCAAACATACTGTGCAAATTTTTGATAAGATATATATTTCCATCTGTTTACTTTATTCTGAATGCACATTTGCAAAACTTTTTTGTGTTTTTTTTTTTTTTTTTAACCATTTAGATGACGTACAAATTTAATATTACTTTTCAGCATTTTGAGGAACACTGTTTTCCTGCACCAAGCCAAGTTTGCAAAGGCTCATTAGTGTCAGAATAATAGATACCCCCCCCCCCCCAAATGACCCCATTTTAAAAACTACACCCCTTAATGTATTCACTGAGGAGGGTCATGAGTATTTTGGCCCCCACCATTTTTTTTCAGGAATTAATTAAATTTAGAGGAGAAAAAATAAAATTTCATATTTTTGCAAATATGTCATTTTAAAGACATATTTTTTTCCTATAGAGGATTTACACCCCAAAATGGATACCCCCATTTCTCCCGTGTTCAGAAATTTACCCATTGTGGCCCTAATCTTATGTCTGGATGCACAACGGGACCCAAAATGAAAGGAGTAGTCGGTGTCTTTCAGAACATAAATTTTGCTTGAAGGCGTTTTAGGCCCCATAGCACATTTGTAGAGCTCTTGAGCGGCCAAAACCAAAGAGAACCCCTAAAAGTGACCCCATTTTGAAAACTACACCCCTTAACGAATGTATCTAGGGGTGTACTGCCCATTTTGACCCCACAGTTTGTGAATGAATTCAAGCAAAGCAAAAGGAAAAAAATGTGATTTTCGTTTTTTTGGCAATTCTGTCATTTTAAAAACTGCTTTTTTTGTACAGCACACACATGAATGAAGACTTGCACCCCAAAATAGATACCCCTGTTTGTCCCGTGTTCAGAGACATACCCATTGTGGCCCTAATCTTTTGTCTGGATGCACAACGGGGCCCAAAATGAAAGGAGTAGTCGGTGGCTTTCAGAACAGAAATTTAGCATGAAGGTTATTTAGGCCCCATTGCCCACTAGTAGAGCCCT
Source organism: Eleutherodactylus coqui (assembly GCF_035609145.1). Classification (NCBI taxonomy): domain Eukaryota; kingdom Metazoa; phylum Chordata; class Amphibia; order Anura; family Eleutherodactylidae; genus Eleutherodactylus; species Eleutherodactylus coqui. The sequence goes on from NC_089847.1 coordinate 70,712,466, forward strand.
TAAGCGGCCAAAACGGCAGAGAACCCCAACAAATGACCCCATTTTGAAAACTAGACCCCCTAACGAATTTATCTAGGGGTGTACTGTGTATTTTTACACTACAGTTTTTGAATAAATCTAAGCAAAGCAGTAGGAAAAAAATTACAATTTTCATTTTTTTGGCAGTTGTATCAATTTAAAAACTGTTTTTTTTGTACAACACATATATAAATGAAGACTTTCACCCCAAAATGGATACCCCTGTTTGTCCCGTGTTCAAAACCATACCCCTTGTGGCCCTAATCTACTTAAAGGACACATGGCTAGGCCTATAATAGAAGGAGCACCCGTTGGATTTCAGGGTACAACGGAATAAATTCCAGGCCCCATCGCCCACTTAAAGAGCCATTGAGCATCCAAAACGATAAAGAACCCCCTCAAATTACCCCATTTTAAAAACTAGACCCCTTAACGAATTCATCTAGGGGTGTACTGCATATTTTGACCCCACAGTATTTGAATAAATCTAAGCAAAGCAGAAAGGAAAAAATTACGATTTTCATTTTTTTGGCAATTTTGTTAATTTAAAAACAGGTTTTTTTGTACAGTGTACATAGGAATGAAGACATTTACCCCAAACTGGATACCCCCGTTTGTCCCGTGTTCAAAAACATACCCATTGTCGCCCTAATCTACTTACAGGAAACATGGCAAAGCCTATAATGGAGGGAACACCCGTTGTATTGCAGGGTACAACTGAATAAATTCCAGGCCCCATTGCCCACTTGTACGGAATAAAAATTGACACCTTAAAAAAATATCCCCTCCCCCACACACACACCGCACCCTTTTTGGCGTTCCCCAAATCTTAGATAAAAGTAATAATGTGAACTGTGTAGTATTTCCGAAGACAGGGGTAATTACGGAGGCTGGTTGGGATGGGTACATGGAGCAATAAAACCGTGTATCCCCCCTCCTCTCATGCTTTTTGGGGGTATTTTGTGACCTCAGTGGCAGGTATGGAGTGTAAAAAGTGGCGCTCTGTGAGTCTCCGTAAGCTTGATGAGGTGTGGCGGTCTCACACAGAAGGCGCTCAACAAGCTGCTCCTGGAACTGCATGAAGGCGAACGTTCCCGGGGCTTCTTGTAAATTACGGATTACAGGTCTGAATAACGCCGGGTTCATGTAGCCGTAGGCGGAATCCGCTTGCGGAGGCCCGCAGCGGATCCCGGCTGTGACCCTGCGTACGGCCGCGTAATGTACTGCGCATAACTGCCTATTCACACAGGCGGTCATGCACAGTATATTTTTTTAAATTTTGTTTGTATTTCCTGCACCGTCGCCTAGCGATGAAGCGGGTACCCGCAGCCCGTATACAACGTAGTTGCGTATGGGCAGCGGGTATATCCACGACCATGGAGCACAATGGGCTCTATGTTGCGGATATCCGCGGTAAAATACAACATGCTGCGTTCTCTTTTCTGTGAGTGGATTACGCAATTCCGACCGACTAATGTGAGCGGAATTATGTAATCCAATGCGATTGATCTGCATATTACCGCGGATCAGATGCATGCGGAATCCGTAATTCCTATCCGGTCATGTGAGACCGGCCTAAGGTAGATCGCTACCTTTTTATCACGTGACCGGGGACCGCTCAACGAGGCCACCCGTCACTGCTCCAGGCTCTCGGCGACCATTGGTCGCTGGGAGTAAGGAGATTTTAAGTTTCCTGGGCTCCCCGACTCCTGCGCATGTGTCCGGTATTTTACCGGCGGTCGCATGCGCAGAATCCGGGAAAGTTCACGGAGGAAGATCGCGTCGGAGTGCAAATACGGAGGCCTCCGGTAAAAAGTTTCATCTCCTCTCACCGATCGCATCGGTGAGGGGAGATGAACCTTCACCTTTTTTTACTTTTACGTGATAGCCATTATTCATTGGATAACGGTGAACACGTGATCAGGAACCGCTCACCGCGGCCCCAAGTGAAATCTCCAGGCTCTTGGCTAAGTTTTGTAGCCAGAAGCAGGGAGATTTTAAATTAACACAGCTTTTTCGCATTCGCCTGCCATTTTGGCGACAGGCGCGTGCGCAGAAGCTGGGGTAAGGTCCGCGGGCCTTACGTACATCATTTCCTCCTCCCTCACAGATATGATCCATGGGGGGAGATGAAACGCAAGCTTTTTTAAACTTATTTAAACTTTTTTAAACTTTTTTTTTTACTTTTTACACTTTTTTTTACTTTACATGATCACTGTCATCCATTGGATGACAGTGATCATGTCCTTGGTGACATCTCTCTGCTCCTGGCTACACATGGCAGCCAGGAGCAGAGGGATTTTAAATTTTCCGGGGCTCAAGCCCCTCTGTGCACGCACCCGATGATTGACATCGGGCGCGCATGTGCAGATGGGGACTTCGGGTCCCAGGACATCGGGACATCGCAGAGGACCCGAGGTGAGTATTTTCAACTTTTCTTTTTTTAAACTTTTTTTTTAACTTTTTCGCGATCGCCGCTATCCAATAGATAGTGGCGATTGCGGGCCCGGGGACCGCTCACAGCAGTCCCCGGTAACACCTCCTGGTTCCCGGCTACCTCCAGGAGCCGGAAGCCAGGAGATTTTAAATTTGCCGGGGGCTCCCGGGCTTCTGCGCATGCGCGTGACGTCATCGTCTGGTGCGCATGCGCAGAAGGCCGGCGGCGGGTCCGGGAGGACCAGATCTCCAGGGGACACCGCGGACAAGCCGGGTGAGTATTTTCAGCTGCCCTAATGGATCCGATCCATCAGGGCAGCTGAATATCTAACTTTTTTACTACTTTTATTTACTTTATTGCGATCAGCGCTATCCAATGGACAGCGCCGATCGCAATGCCAGGGGGGACTGCCTGCATCCTGGGATGACAGCTCCATGCTGTCTGCTACCTGCGGGCACCGACAGCATGGAGCTGTCACGTCCTCAGGCAAGTGGGCATTAATCCTAAGAGAACGCATAAAACTACGTCCTCTAGGATTAAAGCCCACTTGCTGAGGATGTAGTTTCCCGATGGGGCAGTCGTTAAGGGGTTAAAAGGTCTCTAGCTGCTCCGCGAGGGCAAGGGGGGATAGCACAGGACCCGATTGGCATGTCAGGGTCCTCCTGTTAGCAGGATTTTAGGGGATTTCAAAGGCTAGATGGCTGAGCTTTTTTTGTGTGTCCTGTCTCGCTGCCACCTAGGCCATGCCCCCTGTTATTCTTTATTTTCATTGTTTTATCTCTAGTTCTATTATCTATTCTGCCAGTTCTAACTGTACTAACCCCTCCCCCTGCTTGAACCCTACTCCTATTACTTGGTCCCAGGTCACTGTCTACACTATCTATCCCCTATTTCTCTTGGTGCCCTCCTCCCCGGTCCCTAGTTTAAGCACTCCTCCTGCCTTCTAGCCATCTTGTCCCCCAGCACAACTGCACACTCCCGTTTGAGATGCAGCCCATCCCCACTCCCCTGCTCCCCCTACTCTTGCTCCCGTCTGGTGTCTAACGTGTGACGTCACTTCCTATGAATGCGGGTCTGGCTTCTCTCCTCCACCTGGGTACATGCTGGAATGGAGTAGTCTCCTAGCTGCCCTTAAATATCAAGCCTCTGAATTAACTTTTTAATCACCTAGCAGGTGAGACTCTCTCTGTACATAGGAAAGAAATCTAAGGAAAATATACCTCTCCTCCACAACTAATCTTGCATTAGTGTCACAATCTGTACACATATATTAAAGAAGAGGGCAATTTGCATTAAAGATATTGCAAGAGTCTTGTAACACTGGTCAAGCCATAATATTTTAATGTATATTACTGGTTCAAATAACACAACTATAAGCTGCTCCAATAATGGCACTATTCCTCTACATCTCTTGTTCCAACAGAATAAAACAACTGTATAATTTGTGACCTAAACTGCAGTGATTAGAATTGCTGAGTAAATCCAGATCTGTACTCTGTTCACATGGCAATATGTATAGGGGTGCTTTTTCACTATGGATTGCCACATTGACCAACAATCCTTGTGAATGAACTGGACTCATGTTGCTATTCCTTATTACTGTGATTGCACCAATGAAGCCAACTGGTCAACCTTGCCATATGTCACTACCATGTTCCTTTGCATGTAATATACCTTTAACCCAACAAGCACCAAGCGCCATAAATTTAGTAGTAAATATACGGCGGGGAATTAAAACGCCTGCTCCTTCAATGTAGCCCCCTGGCGCACCCTGGCTGTTTGGAAAAAGAGCAGAAGCGCTAGAGCCCTATGGGTAGAGGCCTGAGAGTGCGTAGGAACAGAGGAGTGGTGTCTCCATTGAAAGTAGTGCCTAAGAGGGAATCAGGTAAATACGGTACGATCAATGTCTAATAGAGAGGATTTTAAACTTTGGAACTGTATTTCTTTTATAATCCCAACCACAGCAAGCTCTGGAAAAATCGAGGCAAAAGTACTACAAATAGTCGGGCAACATAATGAAAAACAATTCTTAGCTATACTGGCATCACCAGGTGAGTATTCAGACTTCAACACTATATATAGGTACTTTTCCATATTTTTCATAAATTTGAACTATTCAGTCTTGGAAAACCATTATAATGGTTTTTCAGATAAGGTGAATAACCATTACATCAGGTAATAGCCCACCAGAACCACTCTAAGGGCTTATTCACACAAGCGTATATCGGCTGCCGTTTTCACGGTCGGCCGATATACGCTATCATCTGTTGCATTCGATTCCAATGCATCAAATCACACAGGCGTATTCCCACGGTGTAAAAGCCCCCTGCCGGTGAATATTGCACTAGGCGCTTTTACGACGAGCAGCAAAGATAGTCCTAGAACTATCTTTGTGCCCGGAATACGTCGGTCGCTGCATAGGTTCCTATGGGAGCCAATGACATCGGCCAGAGAAGGAAGGTGGGAGGGGGTTTAGCAGCGTAACTGCTAAACTCCCCCCTTCTCTCCTCCCCTCTGGCTGTTAGCAATGGGAATTGGTGGGGCGGGGGTAGCGGTAAGCTTCCCCCATTCCATGCTTAGCGCTACCCCCGTCCCGCCCACTCCCATTGCAAACAACCGGAGGAAAGGAGAGAGGAGGTGAGTCGGCGAGGGGGAGGGAAGGCAACGGTATTGCGGCTTTGGCGTATATGCACTGGGCCCGTGCTGTCTGAACGGGTGCACAAACGTTAGATTTGTGCACCCGTTCACGCGTTTTTATGGCACCAGCGGGCGCATGTAAAAACGCCTAGCTCATGGGAAAGAGCCCTAAAGCTATAATATGCTTCTTTATTCAAAACACCTCAAAGAGTTAGATCAGCTATCTATATATATAAAGCTGAAAGCCCTCACTGACTCACTGACTCACTGACTGACTCACTGACTCACTGACTGACTCGCCAAAAGTTCTCCAACTTCCCGATATCGTAGAAACATGAAATTTGGCGCAAGCATAGATTATCTCCAAAATAGGAAAAGAAATTGGGTCCCAACTCGATTATTCAATTCTAGCGCAAAAGAATTGGCGTCAAAATTTAACGTACATAATCTAAATCTCTCACTTCCCAATGTCATAGAAACATGAAATTTGGCACGAGCATTGATTATGTCATAAAAAGGAAAAGCTAATGGGTCCCAACTCGATTATTCAATTCTATGTGCAAAAGAATTAGCGTCCAAATTTTACGTGCGGAATGTAATTTTCTCACTTTCCGGTGTCATAGAAACGTGAAATTTGGCACGAGCATTGATTATGTCATAAATAGGAAAAGCGAATGGGTCCCAACTCGATTATTCAATTCTATGCGCAAAAGAATTAGCGTCCAAATTTTACGTGCAGAATGTAATTTTTTCATTTTCCGGTGTCATAGAAACAGGAAATTTGGCACGAGCATTCATTATGTCATAAATAGGAAAAAGTTAATAGGTCCCAACTCCATTATTCAACTCTAGCGCAAAAGAATTGGCGTCAAAATTTTACGTGCGGAATGTAATTTCTTTACTTTCCAGTGTCATAGAAACAGGAAATTTTGCACAAGCATTGATTATGTCATAAATAGGAAAAGCTAATGGGTCCCAACTCGATTATTCAATTCTATGCGCAAAAGAATTAGCGTCCAAATTTTACGTGCGGAATGTAATTTTCTCACTTGCCGGTGTCATAGAAACGGGAAATTTGGCATGAGCATTGATTATGTCATAAATAGGAAAAGCGAATGGGTCCCAACTCAATTATTCAATTCTAGCGCAAAAGAATTGGCGTTGAAATTTTACGTGCGGAATGTAATTTTTTCACTTTCCGGTGTCATAGAAACAGGAAATTTGGCACGAGCATTGATTATGTCATAAATAGTAAAAGCTAATGGGTCCCAACTCCATTATTCAATTCTATGCGCAAAAGAATTAGCGTCCAAATTTTACGTACGGAATCTAATTTTCTCACTTTCCGGTGTCATAGAAACGGGAAATTTGGCACGAGCATTGATTATGTCATAAATAGTAAAAGCTAATGGGTCCCAACTCCATTATTCAATTCTATGCGCAAAAGAATTAGCGTCAAAATTTTACGTGCAGAATGTAATTTTTTCACTTTCTGGTGTCATAGAAACAGGAAATTTGGCACGAGCATTGATTATATCATAAATAGTAAAAGCTAATGGGTCCCAACTCGATTATTCAATTATATGCGCAAAAGAATTAGCGTCCAAATTTTACGTGCGGAATGTAATTTTCTCACTTGCCGGTGTCATAGAAACGGGAAATTTGGCATGAGCATTGATTATGTCATAAATAGGAAAAGCGAATGGGTCCCAACTCAATTATTCAATTCTAGCGCAAAAGAATTGGCGTTGAAATTTTACGTGCGGAATGTAATTTTTTCACTTTCCGGTGTCATAGAAACAGGAAATTTGGCACGAGCATTGATTATGTCATAAATAGTAAAAGCTAATGGGTCCCAACTCCATTATTCAATTCTATGCGCAAAAGAATTAGCGTCCAAATTTTACGTACGGAATCTAATTTTCTCACTTTCCGGTGTCATAGAAACGGGAAATTTGGCACGAGCATTGATTATGTCATAAATAGGAAAAGCTAATGGGTCCCAACTCCATTATTCAATTCTAAGCGCAAAAGAATTAGCGTCCAAATTTTACGTGCAGAATGTAATTTTTTCACTTTCTGGTGTCATAGAAACAGGAAATTTGGCACGAGCATTGATTATATCATAAATAGTAAAAGCTAATGGGTCCCAACTCGATTATTCAATTATATGCGCAAAAGAATTAGCGTCCAAATTTTACGTCCGGTATGTAATTTTCTCACTTTCCGGTGTCATAGAAACATGAAGTTTGGCACAAGCATTGATTGTGTCATAAATATAAAAAGTTAATAGGTCCCAACTCGATTATTCAGTTCTAAGCGCAAAAGAATTAGTGTCCAAATTTTATGTACGTAATCTAATTCTATCACTTCCTGATGTCATTTTATATGAAGGAAACGTCGCATGGTTACCTCCACGTGGTGTTTCCTGGGTAACGCAGAGAACTATGCAAAATGGTGAACATATGTTTTTCCTCAGTATCTCTAAAGTAACCACGACTTCATAAGATTTTCCGTGTGAACACCAGATAAACACCAGTACCAAATTAACTCGGGCGAAGCCGGGTATATCAGCTAGTTCAACAATAAATATGACAGAACTCCCACTGTCAGCTTCAGACTGGCTTTTACCCTGGCATACTAGGCCATGACAACTAGTTTAGGATCTTTGGACCCTCCAGTCATAGAAGTGTGTGTCACTTATCATCCACAAATTGAAATGCAAATTTGAGGATAACTACAAGTTGCTTCAAGATGCTCTACATCTTAGAAATCAATGTAAGCTGCTCCCTTTTGCAGCTACAAGCAAGCACAAATTTGTATGAATGAAACTGTATTACACATTTCTCTCACTACTAAATTCCATTTAAAATGTATTTAAAATATTTAAAATACTCTTACTGGCCAAAATATAATTAATAGTGACAAGTGAAGGAACATCCAACTCCCCACTTTTTAATTTTGCCTAGAGCACACTGACAAAACTAGAACATTCTGCTACAGGAGATCATCCAGATGATTGCACTCCAACATCTGACTCCTTCAGTAATGTAATTATATGTCAATGTAATTACAGTATACTGTAATCAATGTTGCAGTCATATATGTACAAATAGTAACTTGAGTGGTGTGTCCTGTAGTTGTTATATTTTGTTGACATTACCTCCTCCTAGTGGTGCTATTATAGAATGCAGCTACTTGTTCTACAAACAGGGTTTGATGGTTGTCTTGCAGGTTGAATGCAGAGGTATTGTTACCCTGAAGCTAATCATTATTGCAGAATGGACCATCAGTCATTGGTATCATCATAGGTGTACCGCCCTCTGCCATATGCAAAAGCACATTCAGGTCGCGCTGTCGGAGGCCATGTGTTTAGTGAGGCAGTGAAACCTGTTTTCCCCCTTCCTTACTTTAAAAATCAACAAAACTGCTTAGCAAAAGCTGATCTACTATTGGCTGTTTGTGTGGCTTTCCCTAATTGGTGAAGAGAACAGAACCTGAGACACAGTGAGAAAAATACCAGAGGCAGAGGGGAGGGGTTGGAGAAAAAAGTGCGGGAGAGAAAGGACAAGAGAGTGAGAGTTGAGTTGTCGGAGGAGGTCAGAGAGTGTGTTGGAGCCATTTCAGTAAAGCACCTGAGAGTTAGCCTGGAGCAGTCCAGAGAAGAAAGTCACTACAGACCAGAGAGAAAGTACCCGGGAGTGAGAGCCTTATCTAAGATTGGAGATTAGAGCTGCAGGAAGATCATTTGCATATTCCCTGTGCATTCTGCAAAGAGCAAAGAATCCCTGTAAGTGGGAAGATTGCCAGGATTAGCCGGGTCTAGCTGCTCGGAGGACATCGCCAGACCGTTTGCTTAGTAGTGTCTTATAGCTTATATATCTTCCCTACAATTCTTGACTTTTAGAAGTTTGGAAGTGGACATCAACTGACAACATGTAAAAAAAGAGGAGCCATTTGGTGAGCTGCAACATATGCTATATGTTTACAGGCCAACCAGAGGAAAAACTAAACTTAACCTGCCAGAAATGCAAGCTTGTGCCTCGACTGGAGGAAAAGGTGCAAAGTCTTCAGGAAAGAATAGCTACATTGAAACCTATTAAGGAAGGTGAGGATTTCCTTGATAGACTAGAAGAAAGTCTTCAAAATGTTGAAGGAAAAGAAATGTCCAGTGTATCTGCAGAAGCAGAGGAATAACAGCATGTTACCCAAAAAAGAAGGAGGATCAGGCTTCAGCCAGCACCCATATTGCCCGGGAACCGGTATGAGGTTCTCACGCAGAAGGGCCTAGTACTGGTTCCTGAACAGAAGGAGAAAGAGGTACAGTAAGAAATGACTCTACTCACAAAGAACAGAGGAGAAAGAGGTACAGCCAGAAATGACTCTACTCGCAAAGAACAGAAGAGAAAGAGGTACAGCCAGAAATGACAACCCACAAAGAACAGAGGAGAGGAGAAAGAGGTACAGCAAGAAATGACTCTACCAACAAAGAACTGTGTAGTAAGCACACAGTGTCCTCTTGAATGGAGAAAAAGAAGCGCTGTTGTGAAAAAGAAAAGGTGGTTGTGGGGAATTCCCTATTGAGAGGTACAGAGGCCACTGTCTGCAGACCTGACCCCTCACGAGAGGTGTACTGTCTACCAGGTTAACAAATCAAAGATGTGTCTAATAGGCTGTCAAGTCTCTTCAGTCCCACAGAACACCACCCATTCCTACTAATACATGTAGGGACAAATGACACTGCAAAAAAGGACCTTGAAACTATCTGCTGAGACTTTGAAGCCCTCGGAAAGAAGGTGAAGGAACTAGGAATATAGGTGGTCTTTTCATCCATTCTCCCAGTGGATGGCCATGGAATAAGCAGATGGAACAGGATTGTAGAAGTGAACAACTGCCTATGTTGATGGTGCTGTCAGGAAAAATTTTGATTTTTAGATCATGGAGTGAATTACCTATATGATGGACTGCATGCTAGAGATGGATTGCCATTGCAAAAACAGGTAAGCATATATTTGGTGGTCGCCTTGCTTCACTCATTAGGAGAGCTTTAAACTAAAACAATATGGGAAGGGAAGTGAAAGGCCAGGTAAAAATATACAACTAATTAATACATTTGAGAACCTCGCTATTAGAATTGGAAAGAAAGAACAGAGACAAAATATTCAGAAGGAAAGTAGAGGAGCAAGAGACACCGATCACAAACTAAAATGTTTTTTACACAAATGCATAGAGCACGGGGAAACAAACAAGAAGAATTGGAGGTCCTAAAACAGGAAAATAAATATGATGTCATAGGTATCACGGAAACTTGCTGGAATGATACACATGATTGGAATAAAAGGCTTTAAGGATACAACTTATTTATAAGAAACAGACCTAATAAAAGGGGAGGAGGTATTGCGTTGTATGTTAGGAAAACATTCATCTCCCAAGAGATTCAAGCTTCAGAGCATGGTAGTTCTGTAGAAACTGTTTGGGTAAGAATACAAGAAGAGAACAACAGAAAGGATAATATTGTAGGCATTTACTATAGGCCACCTGGACAAGCAGAAGATATTGATGAACTCTTTCTACATCAGATGTCCAAGCTCTCAAAAAAGCATGACATAGTGATCATGGGAGATTTTAACTATCCAGACATTTGTTGGGAATCTCTCTCAGGTAAAAGTAATCATAAACCAAAGTACAAATAACCAGGTTAGCGCTCCTGAACAATAAACACCAATGGTGCTAGTATTTGCGTGTGTTGAAAAAGTAAAAACACACTTACCCGGTGTGTGGCAGGGACCTATGCACAGATCTCTGCCACCACCCGATATCCAGGAAAGCCTGTAAATGATTGCTGCTGGTAAATCTCTCAGAATCCCTCAGGGCTAGACTGTGGGAGAGCTCCTGCGGATCCTCCGTCCCCCTGGCCAGGGAGCCAGCCGCTGAAGTGTAGTCTTTGTATTTGAAAAATAGGATACCGCGCTCCTAAAGATATACACGTCCCAAACAGCTGTATATTTACTTCCACCTCGTTTATTAGTACTACGCGTTTCGTCCTATAGACTTCCTCAGGTACATAGTCTGACATATAAAACACTCCTATATATATACATGTAATGGTTATTACCTTAGCTAATCAGCTGGGCTCGTGGATCCCGTTCCTCTCCGGCGTCCGGCGGCATCCCGCCCTGCATCCTGCATCACTAATGACGCAGACACACATGACCTAGACGTCGCTGCCTTGGGCGCCGCCCCTAGTGCGGGGAGGAGCAAGCTCGGGTCGTGCCACAGCTTCTATGGATAAACATTGCCATGGTTACCATTATGCACAGCTCGAGTCGTGCCGCAGCTTCTGTGTATAAACATTGCCATGGTTACCATTATGCACACCGTTTCTCTAGCCTACACGGTGTGCTTTTTGTTATGCTATTGCAGTGCATATATCTATCATAAAAACACATCCATTCTACTTTGTAAATTTTTGGACATATACATATAAAATATACTTATATAAATATATAAAATTTGCTCATATAAAATTATGTATGCATACAATATAAAATATAGACTTTTTTTAAAAAACATATATATCTCTAAGATAAAATAAAATATATATATTTATATATAACCAAACACATACATTTCCCCAAATATGCATGTAGATTTACATATAAATGTGGATCATAATGCACGGATTAATTTTCCTTCTTTTTTCACTTTTATCTTTATAATTCTAAAATCCACACAAAACCTCTATATATGCATGTATTACATATTACTCTATACATATTTTTATTTTATGACTTTTCATGATTTTTTTTCTCTTTTTTTCTCCTACCTTTTTCTATATGTTTTTTTTATGTTTTTTATGTATGTTTTTTTTATGTTTTTTATTATTATTTTATTATAATTTTTCTAAAATCTCATTGAGTCCTTTAGGGATCAATGTTCCTATCCTGTATATCCAGAACATCTCCTTCTCTCTAAGTTTGTGAGTGGAGATGTTCTGGATAGACTCAATGGGTGTAACCCGCAATCCTGTTGAGTCTTTGGCATGTATTATGGAGAAATGTCTGGAAATGCTGTGTTTTGTATAACCCTTATGAATGTTACTACGATGTTGATTTAAACGCTCTCTCAGTGTGTTTATCGTTCTACCAACATATCTGAGCTTGCACGGACATTCTAGCATATAGATGACTCCCCTGACATTGCATGACATTCTTTGTTTTATCATAATTTTTTCGCCATTCGTCAATTCGATAGTTTTAGCCCCATGATTTATATTAAGGCAACACTTACAACGTTTTTCCTTACATTTATATATCCCTCCTTTCTCCCCTTGATCTCTAATAGAATCCATTGTTTTATATATTCTATTTTCTTTTTTTGGGCACGATGGTGCAATGAGATTTTTCAGCGTTTTGTTTCTCCTGAATATACAAGGAGGTCTATCAGGGAGGTTACTCTCCAAGAAAGGGTCTTCCTTTAAAATAGCCTAATTTTTCTTGAGGATATTACTGATTCTACTCGCCTGTGTACTATATTTAGTCACAAAAGATGTACGAAATTTATCCATTTTTGTTTTCACCTCAATTTCTTTTTCCTTTATTTGACCCATATTAGGTTGACTTGTATTAGACTTCTCTTTTTGGCTCAAAGCTTGTTCATAAGCTGCCTCTATTAACTTCTTGGGATAACCCTTTTCCAGAAAACGTTTTTTAAGGATTTTTGACTGTAATTTATAATCGATTATTCTCGTACAGTTCCTTTTTACTCTCTGATATTGCCCAAATGGTATATTATTTTTCCAGTTTTTTTGATGGCAACTGTAGTAATTTAAGTAACTGTTCGAATCTACTGTTTTAAAGTGTGTCTTGGATATAATTTTATTGATGTTACTGTCGCCTTCCAGTTCTAGATCTAAATATATAGCCCTTTTTGCATCGATGTTATATGTAAATTTAAAGTGGAATTCATTCGGGGTGAGATCTTCAATATAATTTCTCAGATCCTCTTCCTTACCGTTCCATATGATAATTAGATCATCGATAAATCGTTTGTACATGACCACTCTATCATCTTTAAATCTCTCCTTTTCGAATATCCCCATGACTAAGTTGGCGAAACTTGGCGCACACTTAGTTCCCATCACCGTACCGATCTTTTGGCGATAAAAATCGCCATTGTACGTAAAAATGTTCTTTTGTAGTATGAACATCAAACTCTCTTGTAGGAACCCTCTTTGATGGTCAGGCATCAATAGGTCCTCACTCAGTATTAGTCCCACTGCTTCAACACCCTTCATATGGTCTATATTAGAATAAAGAGCTTCAATATCTATTGTGCACCAAATGAAGGATGATTCCCATTTTATATTTTCAACCAATTCTAATAGGTGTCCCGAATCTCGTAGGTACGAAGGTAAATTGACCACATATTTCTGTAACTGATGATCAATCAGTTCAGACAGCCTATGCGTGATAGCCTGCATGCCCGCTATTATACACACAGTGTCCTCTTGAATGGAGAAAAAGAAGCGCTGTTGTGAAAAAGAAAAGGTGGTTGTGGGGAATTCCCTATTGAGAGGTACAGAGGCCACTGTCTGCAGACCTGACCCCACACGAGAGGTGTACTGTCTACCAGGTTAACAAATCAAAGATGTGTCTAATAGGCTGTCAAGTCTCTTCAGTCCCACAGAACACCACCCATTCCTACTAATACATGTAGGGACAAATGACACTGCAAAAAAGGACCTTGAAACTATCTGCTGAGACTTTGAAGCCCTCGGAAAGAAGGTGAAGGAACTAGGAATATAGGTGGTCTTTTCATCCATTCTCCCAGTGGATGGCCATGGAATAAGCAGATGGAACAGGATTGTAGAAGTGAACAACTGCCTATGTTGATGGTGCTGTCAGGAAAAATTTTGATTTTTAGATCATGGAGTGAATTACCTATATGATGGACTGCATGCTAGAGATGGATTGCCATTGCAAAAACAGGTAAGCATATATTTGGTGGTCGCCTTGCTTCACTCATTAGGAGAGCTTTAAACTAAAACAATATGGGAAGGGAAGTGAAAGGCCAGGTAAAAATATACAACTAATTAATACATTTGAGAACCTCGCTATTAGAATTGGAAAGAAAGAACAGAGACAAAATATTCAGAAGGAAAGTAGAGGAGCAAGAGACACCGATCACAAACTAAAATGTTTTTTACACAAATGCATAGAGCACGGGGAAACAAACAAGAAGAATTGGAGGTCCTAAAACAGGAAAATAAATATGGTGTCATAGGTATCACGGAAACTTGCTGGAATGATACACATGATTGGAATAAAAGGCTTTAAGGATACAACTTATTTATAAGAAACAGACCTAATAAAAGGGGAGGAGGTATTGCGTTGTATGTTAGGAAAACATTCATCTCCCAAGAGATTCAAGCTTCAGAGCATGGTAGTTCTGTAGAAACTGTTTGGGTAAGAATACAAGAAGAGAACAACAGAAAGGATAATATTGTAGGCATTTACTATAGGCCACCTGGACAAGCAGAAGATATTGATGAACTCTTTCTACATCAGATGTCCAAGCTCTCAAAAAAGCATGACATAGTGATCATGGGAGATTTTAACTATCCAGACATTTGTTGGGAATCTCTCTCAGGTAAAAGTAATGGATGAAAAAAATTCTTATCCGCTCGTGCTGACAATTTTATCGTCCAAAAGATATAAAAGAAAAGAATAGGCTCTGCTATCTTTTACCTAATTTTTTTTCAATAGGGAGGAAATATTAGAGACTGGGACCTTAGGAGGCAGTGATCATGCTATCCTTGAATTTTGGATAAAAAGGGGAGGAAGGCCTGAGAAAACTCAGACCTGAAGGTTGGATTTCAGAAAGGCAGATTTTAATGAACTCAGAAAGAGGGTAGGAAGACTCCAATTGTTGGATGTTCTTAAGGACAGAAATGTCCAAGAAGGTTGGGAAATATTGCGAAATGAGGTTCTCAAAGCACAATTGTTAACAATAACAATCCCTAGAAAAAGGAAGAATGGGAAGCATTTAAAGAGACCAGGATGGATGAACACAGAACTTGCACACTTGTTAAAAAGGAAGAAAAATATGTTTATCAAATGGAAAGTGGGGAATATCTAAAGAAGAATATAATACGGTCTGCAGAAACTGTAGGGCAAGTGTCAGAAAAGCTAAAGCAAATAGTGAAATGAGGCTTGCAACAAAGGCCAAAAGCAATAAAAAAGGATTATGGTGGTATGTCAAAAGCAAAAGAAAAGTCAAAGATGCTATTGGATGCTTACAAGATGAAAATGGTGAATTGGTTAGGAATGATGTTGAGAAGACTGAACGTTTAAATTTTATTTTGTTTCTGTTTTCTTTCAGAAAGTAGGGGGAAAATAAACTGTGCTTTTGGGGGTGTTAGAGAAATAAATATGACTCCATGTTCTATCTTATGCAAAGCCATTTTGTGAGCAAGTAGCGATCTTCTGTGTCATGTAGTTTGTAAGATTTGCTAAAATGTATTGAAGAATAAGAAGGGGACTCGATGAGTAGGACATTCCAAGGCCCTAGATTGAATGTCTCAGGTCATTGCGCCCTGTTATGTGTTTCTCTAAACACTTATTGTTTATAATTAATGTATCTTTGTATTCTTAGAAGGTAATCATGTATGGTCAACTCTGCGCCTGCGTGTGTTTGGTTGGCATTTTAGATGTTAAATCCCTTATCTAGTATATTTTATATTATATTTAGATTTCTTTGACCAATCGTAACACATGAATTATTATAATTGAACATGTGACCCTATAAAATGGTTGCTTGTTACTCAAATAAAACGGATTACTTTGGATCATATCTCATGCTGTGTGATTTGATGTTAGTCTCCTAAGCTCAGCTTACCGCTAAACAATTTTATTCAGACCCCAAAAGACATATCATATAGCAAATATTGATTTGCACTAACATTTTTGGCGCCCAACAGCAGCATGGCATTGGATCAACCTCGGAGCCCAGCGAAGAATTCAGTGACTTTCACGCCACTGGGAAAAATCGCAGAGTGAGCATGCTATACAAAAAAGTAAGATTTCTTACAAAGTGTCTATTCCTGAGGCTGTGACTGTCCATCTGCGCTAGGGGACAGAGGGCACACCTGTCGTGTTTTTGATCCATGCAAACAATCAGCAGACAGAGCTATATGCTTTTGGGTAGAGTCTGGAAACTCCACCCCCCAACCCCCCGTCAGTCAGAGGTTGGTTCTTCTCCAACCTCTGACTGACATTCTTGATAAGACCAAGAACTTGTAATGTCTATTATGTACCTACTATGTTGTACGTTTATGGACAATTGTGACAATCTAACACTGTAGGGGATAGCAATTGAATTTGGTAAACATAAATGTATTTGAAATATTGTATCTGACCAAAGGGAGGGTTTATTCAGACTTTCTTGTTGTTGACATAGACAGAAAATATCTTAAATTGACATAGCCACATCAGGGTGAAGTTTTTTTTTCCTGCCCTCCTCTCAGGTGTGTTTTCCTTTGACAGCTGAATTGGCTGAAAGTAGTGTCATGTTGTGCTACCTGGTGTGTAGCATGTGCTGAAGTGGTCAGCTATTTATTGCTTAGTTATATTATCAGGATAGAATAATATAGAACACACTGCCTAGTGAGTAGTGTGTTGTTCCCCCAGGTGTACTGCCAGGATAGAGTAGTCACACCTTGGCTACCAGGATAGAGAAGTCAGGCTGGCCAGCCAATCCTTGTTCTAAGTATTCAGGTGAAATACAACAGGTAATTATGGGGAATGTGCTAAGTAATGGTGCTGACCGGAATAGTGTCCAGAAAGACCACTGTGAGGTACTGAGGGGCGTGATAGTGGATGGTCGCTACATCGCCCCTAGGTTCCGTTATTATGCCTAGTGGGGCTGGAGGAAGTTCATGTCCCGCTGTTTGAGACATGAAAGTCCAGGAGTGCAATATAATCTCCAGCAAGTAGTTGCTGGAGGTCTTTTCTTTAAAAGTCGTTGGGCCTGGATTTTTGGAATGGATGTCAGGTTGGTACTGGGGCCATCCATTCCACTTCCTCCACTCCAGGTTGTGTGCGAGGTCAATCAGCACAGGTGCTGAGGCTGAGCCAGGATGAGGTGTGGATATAAATAGCAGAGTGCATTGACACAGGGAGGGAAAAAGATGGCTGCTGGACCCAGGCAGCCTGTGATACCTGCTAGAGGTAAAAGCCCTGCTGTGTGGTGCACCTGCTAAGCATGACCTGGTCAGGCAGGGACTGCCTGTTATCCGATTGCTGGACTGTTATTTTCTTGCCTGAAGGTAAGGCTGAATTTGTGTTGATTTTTCTGGACTGAAATAAACGCAGGTCACGCCTGCACTTGGACTTTACCAACTTGTTTCCATCTTTGACTGCCGCAAACCTGCACTCTACAGAGCTGTCCTCCCACACCACCCAATAGATTTATGGGGAGAGAGAGAGGGCAAAAATGGAATCAAGGACTTTGGAGAAATGTATCTGTGAACATAGAAGATGTGTTTTAAAAAGACAACTGTGACAGAGAGAATCTTAACTATTTACTGACAATACCTTTTATGCAATACTCATTTACGGACTGTTCAGTCTCCTTATCAGGGTATAAACACAGTGTGACTTTGACCGACATGACACAGAAAGATAAGACAGTAGAGGAATTCTTTTTCAGACTACCAATAAGGGAATGGCCAACATGGTATTTCAGATCAGCGTCTGCTTGTTTCAGCTTATGGGCTTGGAGAGCCATTGAGGGAGGAGCTTATCACGGGACATCCAACATGTCCTATGGCAGTTCTCTCTAGATTGGGATATATGGCTAAAAGAGGAAAAGGAAAGCAAAACGCAGAGGCAAGAGGAGTAGTACTTTGATTTGTTACAATTGCAGAGTAGAGGGGCATATTAGAAGAGCTTGTCGTGCTCCACTCACAGGATGCTCTAGGAAAAAAAAAAAGTTAAAAATGCAGGAAAGGTGGGGCTGTTATAAGCTCCTAGCGTATATTCTTTTTTAAATGTGTTTGACCATTCCTTTCTGCAATTATGTTGTTAAACTATTTTTTGTGTAGTGTGTTTCAACATATTCTATTCATAATTCTACGTGGACACTCGGAGATATACCTCTTTTAATTACTAATGACTAATATTTGAAGTTGTTTAATTCTGTCTGTTATAAACTATCTTTTGCCATACTTGAATTGTGTAGCAGTGCTGAAATAGCTATTATGTTTTCTCATAAAGAGAGATAAGAGTCATGTTATGTGCTCAACGTAAAGGAGAGAGAGGGTATTCAGCGTTAGAGCAGATATGAGCAACTAACATTGCTGCTTGCAATGAAAAGAAAAATTGTGCACAGTGTTGGATGAATTGCATGTTTTGAATTGACTGTGGTTTTAGAACTATGCAGTATTTTGACTGTGTGCACAATAACAGCTGTTTGTGTAATATATATTGCCATGTAAAAGATGTAAATTAAATGGTTTTAGTAAGTGATAAAAGACTTGTCTGTGATGTGAATGTGAAGATGGCAAATTTGAAATGAAAGCACAAAGAAACAGATAACCGGCCGGAATCAAAGATGTGGAGCTAGAGTAAGTAATGGGTCACCCCTCTCTTGTCTGCAAAGGGGAAAGTTGGGGGGGGGGGGGGTCTTGGGCTGTCAGGAAAAGTTTTTTCTCAAATCTGATGAGGCATTTCAGGCAGAATCAGATTAATAATGAATTTGCTTAAAGGATATTACATTTTCAATGTGGATAGATGTTTGTGGATTATTTTGCCCTGTTATAGCTTTTCCACTTTTAAATGAATAAAACCCTCACTTTTAAATGAATAAAACCCTCAGAATTAAATTATTTCTGCTGCCCCATGGTCCCTATATAGTTCCAAATTCAGCTACATTCTTTCTGCTAAAATTTGAAAGGGGGGAGAAATGTGTGCTAATTAAAGATGAGCGAACACCAAAATGTTCGGGTTCGCGTTATTCGAAACGAACTTCCCGCGATGTTCGGGTGTTCGTTTCGAATAACGAACCCCATTGAAGTCAATGGGCGACCGGAACATTTTTGTATTTCGCCGATGCTCGCTAAGGTTTTCATGTGTGAAAATCTTGGCAATTCAAGAAAATGATGGGAACGACACAGCAAGTTCTCCTCTGCCACAGCTGTAACAGCTGTGGCAGAGAAGAACGATGTTAGCCCATTGAATTCAATGGAGCCGTCAATACAGCCGACTCCACTGAATGCAATGGGCTGCCGGCGATCGCGGGATGAATTGTCGGAAAGGGGTTAAATATATAAGCCCTTTCCTGCAATTCATCCAGAAATGTGTAAAAATAAAAAATATATATATACTCACCTGGTGCCGGCAGACGGAGTTCAGCGCGGCAGGCTGCAGTTCTCCTGAACTGCTCTGAACAGCTGTGAGTAGTATTCAGCAGCCGGGGATTTAAAATCCCCGCCTGCTGAATAAGATGCCTCTGATTGGTCACAGCCTGACCAATCAGAGGCCAGCCCTCACTCACACCCATTCATGATAAAGGCGTTTATAGAACGCTGAAACGCGTTGTAAAGATCGTTGCTGCAAAGCTATCTCTTGCAGCAATTTCTGTATTTTTATCTTTGGAATTAAAACTAACGAATTATATATTTAAGCACTGTCTGCCACGACAGTTTATATTCATTGTTTTTTCCAAGAGGAGCTCCGACAGCAGCGCGGAAAGATCTTTTTGTGTTTGATTTTTATTTTATTTTTCACCCATTGAGGGGATTCTCTCCCTTTGGGGTTTGTTTCTTTCCTGGCGACTCTCCTTCCTCACCGAAGGATATTGGAAGTCTCTTCATTTACTACGGGCCCACCTGGACTACAGGTGCCAGCGGGTAGCTCCCGTAGGATCTCACGGTCTATGGGAACCCCGCTGAGCACCAGGTGAGTCCTTTTTACTACTTATTCCTTGGTGGCGCGGATCATTACTTTGTATCTAATGTATTTATGGGGAACATAAAAGGAAAAATGGGTTTAGATTATTATTTGGTTAATTACATAATAGAATTTTCAACACCCTGAATTCAAAAATAAAGTATATGGATTTTCATTTTGGCATTTTTTTCATTCTACAGTATGGAATATAATTCCCATCACATTACTTTTATTTTGCAGAAATTCCCCTACGACCTTGGGGTTATCAGCACCACTTCTGCGTCCTCTTATCTATGCCTGTGCATATTATAAGTGTCAGTCTTCACTGTAGTTTCTAGCATTCTATTCATGAATCAAAAGTTCAGGATAAACAGTGTTAGAGATTTGTCTAGCACAAATAGAGCTGTAGTGCATTTACTTGTAGCAAGAAGCATAATAAGTGAGGTTTCTCAGTATGATATAGTTTTTTTTAAATAAATATTGCAGTATGTGTTCAAACTTCAGAGCTAGCTATTTAATTCATTGATACCAGAAATATAATGTTACTCACTGATAGGGACACAATTTAGAACTGATCAGCCATATGGCATAATTTTGGGTTTCTTCCACTTCTGTTAACAAACATTTAGCTTGTAATTCCAAGCTGGGCCATTGCAATCTGTCAGAATACCAGAGTGAAGCAGCCCAGTGAATGGCTACTGCTGGTCTATCCCAGGGGTGAGCCATCAGAAGCCCATAACTGAACAACCCCTTTGGTACTCCTTGCTCCGAATTCTTCTTGACTGTCGGGACTACTGGTCATACACATGCAACTCTGTGTGTGAGAGAACGAGAAAGATGGTTGGGGAAGAAAATGGCAAGCCACCCGCAAAAACAGTCTGCTTATACCAGGGGACTTTGCCCTTGCCTACCTTAAATCTCTGCCAGGCTCACACCAAGGATG
This sequence comes from Eleutherodactylus coqui, assembly GCF_035609145.1. Taxonomy (NCBI): domain Eukaryota; kingdom Metazoa; phylum Chordata; class Amphibia; order Anura; family Eleutherodactylidae; genus Eleutherodactylus; species Eleutherodactylus coqui. The sequence continues at coordinate 70,733,452 of NC_089847.1, forward strand.
TAACTCCTGTAACTCAAGAGAGTAGAGGCAGTAGACGGACTCTCCTTAACTGAGGTATGGTTGCTAACTTGGTTACACCCGGATTGGGTGTGGATATTTTCTCTGTTGCTTATTGCAGGAACGAGTCTCAGAGAGACTATGACTGGTAGAAGAAAGAAGAATGGACCACACACTGAAGAGGTCTGGAGAAAGGATAAACTCCTATGCTTTCATGTTCTACACCATGATGTCATGAGCTACCCCATCACTCTGAGGAGGTACTGTGGTATAGTGTCCTCTATTTGATTTGTCCCAGGGTTTAACACTGCTGCGACCTGGGCAACATGGTATGTGACTGTTACAATCCTGGCCAACTGGTCAATGTATCCATGTCTTTCTTACTGTGAGCCAGACTCAGTTTCAGGGACTGCAGATGACTGCATACAGCTACCAGAGGTAGGTTTCTTGGAGTTTATATTGGTTTGCATAGAACTCTTCTCAATTAGAGGCATGGCTTGTAGAATAAATAAATAAAATGCCAACGCCAAACCTACAGCTAAGAGATTGACAAATGAGGAAATTATACATATATATATATATATGTGTTGCTGTGGAGGAAGCCAGAAGCCTGGAGCTGGTTCCTCTGTTACCTGTGACTACGTAAAATTGAGTACAGCAGTTTTATATTAATTTCTTCTTGTTTAATGTGTTATTCCCCTATCCCTCATAGGGTTAACTAGTGGCCGAGGTTGGAGGTCAGGTTCGTCCTTGTCAGGACGGTTAATCTGCAGATTAGGCAGATCCCTTCCCTATTTTAGTTTATTAGGGAGTGGTTAGTTTTATTGTTTTATACTGTTTGATATGAAGTAGCGTTGTGTTTTCATGTTACATATCCAGAGCATCTCGTGCAGACATGGCAACATGTAGATATATGGTGTAGCAGAAGTTGTGGAAAATAATAGAGGTACACATTTACTTGGTTCTCTACTCAGTCAGACCTATGCCTAATCATCAGACTGAGTTGAGTCTCTAAGAAGTTATATTTGGTAGGACCCTGTAATAGGCCTATACGTTCTTCAGCCCCAATTAGGTAAAACAAGAAAAGTTCAGTACTGTGTTAGCCAGTAGAGCAAAAGGTGACTGTGTATATTTATATATGTCTTTGGATCTCTTCCATTAGCTATGAGCCTGAGGAAGCACCCAAAGCAGGTTCAAAAGCTTGCTATGACGTCATGTCTTTTTGTTCGCCAATAGAGGTCTCATATCTATAAGATCACTTTGTTTCTCTTACTGAGAACAGTCACATTTTACTCCAATTCTGGCATGAGAATCTCACTTCCCATGTAATTGTTTTATGATAAGAGTTAACTGTCACTCGTAAATGTGTTTTCCTCGATTCCAGATCCAAACTTAAAGTTGTGTTTTAAGATGACTGGGTTGTCCTCAGAAGGACATATTGGGAAAAAGTTTAGAACGGAAATTTTATGGACCATACTAGATCCAGTTGACAACTGCCTCTTCAGTCAAATTGAAAAGAAAAGATAATTGGGTCCGTGCCAACCACTGTATGCGAGTCTCCATCCGAAATAAAGAATCAAATACCTGCTAGACTATGCATGCCTTTTAGGTTATGATTATACTACCATGGGTTTGGGCTAGAATAATATGTTAGAAAATAATTGAAATAATATGTGTGTTAAAATCATGAAGTATTTGTTGTAGGAAATTAAAGAACTGTTTTATGTATACCCATGCTCCTATAATATCCTTCTCTATGCTTTTGTGTGCCTACCCCTGTCGTAGTATTCCTTTGCGGAACCACGGCTTACTCAATTTGGAATGTTTACACCCTTCCATATTAATTCTGAATTGATAATGCGCATAAGAAGTTTTCACACTGACACAAGGTTCAGCATGCATAGCTTCCTCAATTCTAACTTTAATGATCGGCGTGTAGCCTATTTTAAGAGTTTAACATTTCCGCCCATCTGGGCAGGTCAAAGATTACATAGATACAACGTATTGTTTAATTATTTGATAAGCATCTTGCAATTCTTCCATCCTCCGGTCATCTGTGATTGGCCATCAGGTGGTGGATGAAATGAGTGGGTTATCTTGGACCCACGTGTGGTTCCTTCGATATGATTGGATGTTACATCATGAACTATAAATTGCACAAACCTCCCATGTTATTTGCATACGTTTCCAGTAAAGTCGCTGGGGAAATTTTCGAGGTAACTTGAAAGCGGAAGCTTGTCTCAGATTCGGTTCATTGTCTACTTCCTAGTTCCTTTAATCACCCATGCAACCGGACAAACAGATATATTTATATCTTGGTTGCGTGCTAAATTCCATCCAGCAGAGTTTATAAAACAGATATTTCATATAAGTGGAAGTACCTATTGCATAACTGTAAGAACATTATATTTGTAGCAAGACAGAAAGCAAATATGTATACAGAATGTTAAATTGACAACTGTCTACTGCCAAGGCCCACCGATCCATATAGATATATACTGGGCTTCCACCACAGACCCCCCTTGAAACTATCTGTTTCACTAAACTCGCCCTGCTCCGTCCCACCCCCACCGCTGACCCTAGACTCGCATTGTGTTGTACACTGGAGCTATTGCTGTCATGGGGGTATAGGATGGTTCGACATCATCGTATTCTGGATCCATGATGACGACGTTTGCGCTGACAGTGGGCTTTTTGTTGGACATCGTAGTGAGACAGGTGGACCAGGTAGTCATCAGGGTCGGAATACACTGTATGCAACAACAAACAGAAATTAGGATGACTATAAAGGTGACAAATATAATCAGGTTAGGAGAGGTGCGACTTTCACTATTTCAGGTAAACACTGCATAACTTGTATAGAACCCCGCCTTCTTGACGTTACCTCGATTCATCAACAAGAGTGCAAAGTCAGGACTATCTAATTAATGATCAATATGACTAAACCCCTGTCTCATTAGTAAGTGCATGATCATATATATTAGTCTGGAAGGAAAGAGCTACAAGCTGATTATTCCCACTTCCCTTTTCCAGAGGCGGCAAGGTAACAGGACCAGGGGCGTTGTAACACCGGTATGTTGCGTGGACATAAGCAGAGTGCACTGCAGATAAAATAAAGCAAAATCTTAGCGAAAACCTATCACAGTGTTCTAAATACACAATGTTTTAAAACTTATTTTTCTATATTTTTCCCTTCTCCTGTTAGGTACCTAACTGAGGAAAACAGACTAAGGTTAGCTCTTTTTAGTTAGTGCGGTCAGCTTCTTAATGGCAACTGCGTTTTTACCTGCGGGTCACGTTTTGTCTGGAATGTAGGTACAAGTCTCCCCTATCATCTTACAGACACTCCCTTTTTTGGCTAAAATCGTACCTAGTGCCATACTATTTTGAAAAGTCGTAGTCGAGGTAGGTTCTATTGGTCGACTAGTCCCTATAAGGCGTCTCTAGTATAATTTATAAACCGCTGTTAATTATAATAAACATAATTAATCCAGTCAACATTTATTTACCCTAATGATCGGGAAAATGGACTCGAATCTAGTTTTAACTTGGTCTCTAATTTTTAAAACTTGTCAGGTACCCCCCTTGGCTATCCTATGATGTCAATGTATACGTGTAGATCAAAACTATCACCAGGAGCCTCTCTTCTCACTCTAATGTGCTGTACTAGAAGTACATACTAGTAGTGTGCACAGGTACGCACGGCGTGGGACTCCCTAATCTTCACCCACACCATTGTCCCTCCTGGAGATAGTCCTAATGGTGAACACGTCCAGGTCGCCTCACCCTTGCGTCAGGGTTTTCCCACTGCCCGTAAGTCCCTACTCCTAGGAGGGGGGGGATCCCTACCTCACCTCAGAGGGAGGCCATGGATTCCCTGGGCTCATTTCCGGGCACCCATACCCTCTATCTGTACAAGTTAACACCCCACAGGGTGTGCCCTCGCCGGAACCTAAGGTCTTCTGCACTATCCCTAGGCAAATGGGAAGTCCACTGACAGTCCATCTTATGAGACTGAGGCAGGCGCAGTACTGGTACATTTCTCCATTCTTCTGGTAACGTACCTGGTTGGCATTATCGGAACTGGCTCTTCATCTTTTTCAAACAAGGGAAACATTGGTCACATTAAAGGGAGAATACACGTACAGGAAATTACATACCCCACCTCTTTCTGCGAAAATCATATCCACGGCCACTCTATTTTGGAACGCCATGGATGCAGTGGGCCCTAACTGGTTAGCTAACCCTTGCAAAGCATCTCTGGTGTAGTTTACAAACCTCTGCTGATTGTAAGAGATATAATTCATCCAATCTACATTATTATTAACAGTGACAAAAGCAAATAAGGACTCAAAACCTGCTTTAACCTGATCTCTAGAATTAAATTAATCTCGCTCCCCCCTTGGCACTCCTATTACATCTATGTGTACATGTGGATCAAAGTTACCACCTGGAGCGTCAACGTCTCTCTTAGCACGATGCAGTGTTAGATTCTCACCCTCAGTGTAGGCTTCATATTGCCATTTGATTGTATTAATTTGTTCTGAAACAGGGGGCTAGTGTACAGTAGTCAAAGGTGTGTGTTAGAGGAATTGTACCACATTATAGCATGTAAAGGATATGCAGGATCATTAGTTTTTTTCAGTGCGAAGTGTGGATCCAAGTGGGTCCAAGTGGGCTTTCCTTTGAGCTTGACTGCAGTTGGGGTGGCGAACAACATCTGGTAGGGACATTCAAACAGGGTTTCTCTCTTAAACTTTTCCACATAGACCCTGTCACCTGGTTTTAGATTGTGACACTCATCTGTAGGACCTGGGGAAAAGCAGAGACTGCAGAATGCATTACTAACAATTCCTTGGAGAGGCCTATGACAAAATTAACAAGAAAATCATTCCCCAAATTCAGCTTCTGTGGCATGTACCCTCCTGGGAAAAAGAAAAACTAATGAAAGACACTCAATTCAAAATTTACCCATTTTCTCTATTGCCTTTTGTATCTACTTTCCCACTACTCCGTGGATGGTAGGGTGTGTGAAAAGCCTGAAATATACCCAAAACAGACATGATGTGTTGCATTATTTCACCTGTGAAGTGTGTACCTTTGTTCGACTCAATCACTTCTGGTACCCCATATCTGCAGATTACCTCATTCATGTATTTCTGTGTGGTTATCTGCTCATTTACCTTAGTATCCGGGTGGGCCTCCAACCTGAAAAAGACTCGAGCAACAACAAGCACATATTCATACTCCCCAACAGGTGTGAGCTGAATGTGGTCAAATTGGCAATCTCTGAAATGGGTAGAGTGGTCAAGGCAAGTGTTATATGGCCACCTTACTTCTGTCCGGACTCGCATATGGCAAAGATCATGCTAACTGGACAAATGATGCAGCAGCTACAGAGAACCCAGGTGTCACCCATTCTTGTTCAGTGTCGCCGTCATCGCTGCTTTTAATTCTGTGTACCAGCTGGGCCATCATGGGGAACAGGGACCTCTGTAGGCAAGTTCTGTTGATTGTTCGCCATACGCCGTCCTGTTCTGTCGCTCCCGTCTTTTAGCCCATCTGCTTTCTTTCCTCGTTGACTTGTAACTGTAAAGTCCTTGACATATCAAAGTCCAAAGTTTTTATCAAAGTCCAAAGTTTTTATTAAAGTCCAAAGTTTTTATCAAAGTCCAAAGTTTTTATCACTGACTCATGCTGTCAGTATCTATTCTTTTTTCTTCCACGGCTTGAGGGCCGCTGCCTTTGCTGTGTTGTCGGCGAGGGTGTCATCTCTCGCTTCTCCGTTGTAGAAATCGGTGTGGATTCTCCATTGCCAGGTAGTAGTAGTAGGGTTTCCATGAGACTCTGCACCGCTGCACCATTCTTAATTGGCTGTCCTACTGAGATAACAAGCTGTCTGGCCTTCCATGTTGGGCCATAATCATGAGCTATGCCAAATGCATTCCAGGAGTCAGTGTAAAAAGTTGCCGACTTACCTTCTACCACTCCACACGCCTCAGTGAGGGCCTCTGGTTCCGCTTCTTGCCCTGAGACATGCGGAGGCAGAGCTTCTGCGTTTAGGACATCTTGTTGTGTGACCTCTGCATATTTGGTTCAGAATCATCAATCCTCACCCTGATACCATCTACAAAAGAAAGCTCAAAATATGCATCATTAACAGTGTGTACATCACTACAATAATGCACAAAATTGTAAACAATTTAAAAAAAAAAATAGCTGATCTGCCATACTCAAATCACCTATGCCTCCCCTCCCCCCAGGAATACCTGATTAAAAGAAGAGTAGCCGGATTCAAGGTATTACAACATTGGGAAGAAATATTGGGGGAGGCATGGAAAGAGCACATTGTAGCCGTATCCAATAGGCCAGAGATAAGTGCTTGGGTTGCACTTGCATGAGTATGTTCTGGGTGTCATTTGGGGTGTGGACCACTAGGGGGTAGTCCAATACCAACTTAGAAGATTTGTCAACCATTGCCTGTACTGCTGCCACCGCACAAGCAGATGAGGGAGCTCCTCGAGTCACTGGATCCACCCTCATGGCTGTGGTTGTCCTCCGTGCTTTTGTGTCAATACTGTCATATGGCCGGCAGTATGAAACAAGGCCCAGAAAGGTGCGGAATTTGGCAACGGGTGTATGTACAGGTATGGCCTGCAGAACTTGGTTAGTCTTTGGAGGCCTCCAGGCCTTACAGCCTTCTGCAAGAGAAATTAACAGTGAAATTGTGGCCGGTTGGCAGTTTTTCCAAAGCATCAGCACACAGCACCTGATCTGCATGGCTGACCCTTCACCCCCTTTTTTTTTTTTTTTTTAAACTAGGGGGATACTGTTTGACCCAGGGGTGTGTATCTGGGTCTCGTATATATTATCATGGTGGGTATACTCAATTTTCCTATGTCTGTCTTGTAGTTGTCCCATAACTTGTCAGGAACCGTGGAAAGCTGAGTTTGAGACAGGAGGAAAAAACAAAAAAAAACTTTTTCTTCTGGCTATCTATGATTCTTACCCCCTCCTTGGATAAGAGACGTGTTCTTGCATCATCTAGCTCCACCCCTCTGAGAGTGGCTAATCACTTACTTCCTTATTCTCTCATTCAATGTTTGGCAGTCCTTGGGTACACATCACAACTCAATAAAGATAAAGTCTTATGCACCACACAATTTACATTTTACAAATTACGGGTCAATCTGCCCCGTTCCTCCTGTGGATACCTGGCCTTATCGTTACCTGCTTGTTTCCTATTCCTTGGCTTCTCTACCGTCTCTCTTACTCCCTGTAGTTTATTTATTTATTTATTGTCTGTGAATATACGTTACTTGTGCTGGGACTACAGGGCAAGTAACTTCCTCTTTTTAAGTCTCTCGCTCATGTGACAGCCCAGCGACAGGATTATTAGGGAGAACGGCTAATTTTTACTTTTACAACAGTTTTTGTCCCAGACTTCCGGCGACCGGGCAGATGCAGTCTTAGATGCCGGGCATCTCCATCTGATTGGTAATGTACTGCAATTCTCTCTATTCACTAAACTGGTGTCTTTGGCGTGTATTAATACAGACGCCATTGCAGCCCACCTTCACTTCCTCTTTTCTGACACTTAGGGAAATTCTAACGTCTAATGCATAAATCTTATGTTGTAACCTTACGGTCACAGCGGTGACCACCTAACATTGTATGTGGTTACAATTGAATTGGGGACTAAACACCTATTGGGGACTTGGCAAACATAGACGTATTTTCTTGTGGGCATGGTGGGCTACGCAGTCTGTTACAGTTACAGTTTGTATTCTTAAGAGCCCCCTCAGGATGTGAGTGGCATATAACTTTTTACATTTGTATGACGGATGTATTTGTCTGAAGGATTAGGTTACATAACAAGCCATCCGCAGTAGTTTTAACATCCAACAGTAGTTATTTATTACAGCACAGGAATTGCTCCGATTCTATTAAGAGTTCCACTTCCTCTTTTTAAATGAAGTTAGCAGCCTCTTTTTTTTTCCTTCCTCCAAACTCACTTACGGGCACAAGCCTATACTTCTATGCTATTATTAACGTTTAACAATTCAAAGGCAACACAGTTTAGTAGTCTGTCTTTTACTAGAAGGGATCCAATAATGCAACCTAACCTATAAAGTCCAAACCCACAGCGCGCCGCTGTGTACGGTGCATTATCTTGGCTATAACCCAGCCAATGCATTGCTCATTGCTCATTGCTAACACTCCCTTCTTACAGTTTAGCAGGACTGATACTAATTCTATATAACAACTCAGCAGGATTAGCTCTACACAACAGACAAGCACACTAACTTTATATAAAGGACAGGTAGGACGTTTTAAACACACAGAAAGATTGCTTGATTAATCAATGATAACTTGACTCTCCACCCCTTCCACACTTTTCTCGAGGGTGTAAGAATTAACCTTGGTACATTGTTTGCTGCCTTTCAATTTCAATCATGGCAGCCAGATTCATGATTATAGAAGTCTCCTCAGACGCCAGACACAATATGCCCCGCCCTAGAGTCTCTAGCATTTCTGTCGCTACACAGTTTATCAATCTACCCTCAGACGGAGGGATCTACTCGTGGACATTCAAACGATAAACAAATATTTGTGGACACACACAAATAGACAGAGCACCAGTACGGCTGGTTTTAGTCTTACTGCCCCTCGGGATCCGGTCTGTCAGTTCCCTTTCTTCGGAAGCCTTTTACCAGACTTTACCGAAGTAGCGATACCTGCCCAGACGTTTGACGGCTTCCTTACCCTTAGGCTTTGTAACCAAACCAGACCAGAGCAGGACAGCCTTTTAGTCAAACTACCCTCACAGGTCCCCTACTCTTAGGTTTTGTAACCAAACCTGGACCGAGTAATCGGGACACCTGCGCAGGGTCAACCCCCCCCCCCCCCTTAAGGCAGCTACTGACCTCGCCACTCGACCAGTACTCTCAACACACCAGGCATGTAAACATTGAATTATTGAATTATTACCCCATTATGAAGAAGATCAAGTCCTTTTTATAAAAAAAAAGTGTTTGTATCTATTCATGTTTATGTGTATATGTATGTGTATATATTTCCCAAAAGTGGTTACACATGGCTCACTATGAACTGTATCCCTCCTGGACAGGATGTGCGTGTACGGAACTCACTAATAATGTAGTGCCTCTTTTTCCAAATCACATCCCCTATGGGGATTACAATGGGTTACCTAATAAAATAGTATACAATATGTGAGATAAAATGGTAGCAAATTGGGCAAGAGTTATGCTCTGCCTTTTAGATGACAAGTTGTCTGGAGCCCTAGATCACACGGTAGTAGTCATGCCAAATTTTGTGTTACCGCATAATGGTCTGTTATTAGAGATGAGCGAACGTATTCGTCCGAGCTTGATATTCGTGCGAATATTAGGGTGTTCGGGATGTTTGTTATTCGTAACGAACACCATGCGGTATTCGGGTTACTTTCACTTCCTTCCCTGAGACGTTAGCGCGCTTTTCTGGCCAATTGAAAGACAGGGAAGGCATTACAACTTCCCCCTGCGACGTTCAAGCCCTATACCACCCCCCTGCTGTGAGTGGCTGGGAAGATCAGATGTCACCCGAATATAAAAGTCGGCCCCTCCCGCGGCTCGCCTCAGATGCCTGGTGAGTTAGATGAGGGACAGTGCTGCTGGTACCGGAGCTGCTGTAGGGAGAGAAATAGCAGTTAGTGTAGGCTTCAAGAACCCCAAAGGTCCTTATTAGGGCCAGTAATACCTGTGTGTTGGCTGCTGTTAGCAGTGACTTTTTTTTTTTTCTTCTCAAAATCGCCTCTGCAGAGCGTTGCACCCGGCATTAGGGACAGAAGTGTTGGATAGGCAGGGAGAGTGTTAGGAGTGAGTGTAGCCTTCAAGAACCTCAACGGTCCTTTCTAGGGCCATATTTAACCGTGTGCAGTACTGTGCTGGCTGCTGTTAGCTGTGCTGCATATTTTTTTTTTTCTCAAAATCGCCTCTGCAGAGCATTGCACCCTCCATTGATACTACAGGGAAAGAATTGTGTAGGCAGGGCCACAACACAGTTATTATTCATTGAATATATGCAGTGTGTCCTTTTGGTGTAAAAAAAGGGAAAAGAAATCTATTTGTCCTGCCTCTGTCCGTCCTAAGGGCTGTGGACACGTGTGAGCTGCGTGTACAACGTTAAAAAATCAGACGCACCCAGCTACGGTTTACTGCTGGCTTCGCCATTTGCTTTCCTTAATTGGGAAAAAAATACCTGCTCTGCCAGAGTTAAAGGGGTTGTCCCGAGGCAGCAAGTGGGTCTATACACTTCTGTATGGCCATAATAATGCACTTTGTAATATACATTGTGCATTAATTATGAGCCATACAGAAGTTATAAAAAGTTTTATACTTACCTGCTCCGTTGCTGGCGTCCTCGTCTCCATGGTGCCGACTAATTTTCGCTCTCCGATGGCCAAATTAGCCGCGCTTGCGCAGTCCGGGTCTTCTCCTCTTCTCTATGGGGCTCCGTGTAGCTCCGTGTAGCTCCGCCCCGTCACGTGCCGATTCCAGCCAATCAGGAGGCTGGAATCGGCAATGGACCGCACAGAAGCCCTGCGGTCCATGAAGACAGAGGATCCCGGCGGCCATCTTCAGCAGGTGAGTATGAAGACGCCGGACCGCCGGGATTCAGGTAAGCGCTGTGCGAGTGGGTTTTTTAACCCCTGCATCGGGGTTGTCTCGCGCCGAACGGGGGGGGGGGTTTAAAAAAAAAAAAACCCGTTTCGGCGCGGGACATCTCCTTTAATAACTCTGCTACCCTCAAGTTCTGTGACACATTAGCAGGGCCACAGCACAGTTATTAAACTTCTCATGTTCATTGAATATACGCAGTGGGTCCTTTTGGTGTAAAAATAGGGAAAAGAAATCTATTTGTCCTGCATCTGTCCATCCTAAGGGCTGTGGACACGTGTGAGCTGCGTGTACAACGTTAAAAAATCAGACGCACCCAGCTACGGTTTACTGCTGGCTTCGCCATTTGCTTTCCTTAATTGGGAAAAAAATACCTGCTCTGCCAGAGTTAATAACTCTGCTACCCTCAAGTTCTGTGACACATTAGCAGGGCCACAGCACAGTTATTAAACTTAGATTATTCATTCACTAGAGGCAGTGGGGCGTTTCGTTTTCAAAAAAGGGAAAAAATTATATTTGGCCTGCAGTCTTGCGCCAATTTATTTCCTGCCTGTGAAATCAAATCACTGGTAATACAGCATGCTGAGGGGTAGGGGTAGGCCTAGAGGACGTGGACGCGGCCGAGGACGCGGAGGGCCAAGTCAGGGTGTGGGCACAGGCCGAACTCCTGTTCTAGGTGTATCGCAGCCGTCTGCTGCGCGATTAGTAGACAGGCACGTTTCTGGCGTCCCGACAGTCATCGCACAATTCATGGGTCCACGCGGGAGACGGTTATTAGAAAATGAGCAGTGTGAACAGGTCCTGTCGTGGATGGCAGAAAGTGCTTCGAGCAACCTATCGTCCACCCACAGTTCTGCGCCGTCCACTGCTGCAAATCCGAATCCTCTGTCTGCTGCTCCTCCTTCCTCCCAGCCTCCTCACTCCACTACAATGACACATGCTCAGGAGCGGGAACACTCCCAGGAACTGTTCTCGGGCCCCTGCTCAGATTGGGCAGCAGTGGTTCCTCTCCCACCAGAGGAGTTTATCGTCACTGATGCCCAACCATTCGAAAGTTCCCGGGGTCCGGGGGAAGAGGCTGGGGACTTCCGCCAACTGTCTCAAGAACTTTCTGTGTGTGAGGAGGACGATGACGATGAGACACAGTTGTCTTGCAGTGAGGTAGTAGTAAGGGCAGTAAGTCCGAGGGAGCAGCGCACAGAGGATTCGGAGGAAGAGCAGCAGGATGATGAGGTGACTGACCCCACCTGGTGTGCAACGCCTACACAGGACAGGTCTTCAGAGGGGGAGGCACGGGCAGCAGCAGGGCAGGTTGCAAGAGGCAGTGCGGTGGCCAGGGGTAGAGGCAGGGCCAGACCGAATAATCCACCAACTGTTTCCCAAAGCGCCCCCTCGCGCCATGCCACCCTGCAGAGGCCGAGGTGCTCTAAGGTCTGGCAGTTTTTCACAGAGACGCCTGACGACCGACGAACAGTGGTGTGCAACCTTTGTCGCACAAAGCTCAGCCGGGGAGCCAACACCAACAGCCTCACCACCACCAGCATGCGCAGACATATGATGGCCAAGCACCCCACAAGGTGGGACGAAGGCCGTTCACCGCCTCCGGTTTGCACCCCTGCCTCTCCCCCTGTGCCCCAACCTGCCACTGAGATCCAACCCCCCTCTCAGGACACGGGCACTACCGCCTCATGGCCTGCACCCACACCCTCACCTCCGCTGTCCTCGGCCCCATCCACCAGTGTAGTTCAGCGCACCGTCCAGCCGTCGCTTGCGCAACTGTTGGAGCGCAAGCGCAAGTACGCCGCCACGCACCCCCACGCTCAAACGTTAACTGTCCGCATAGCAAAATTCATCAGCCTTGAGATGCTGCCGTATAGGGTTGTGGAAACGGAGTCCTTCAAAGCTATGATGGCGGCGGCGGCCCCACGCTACACAGTTCCCAGTCGCCACTACTTTTCCCGATGTGCCGTCCCAGCCCTGCACGACCACGTCTCCCGCAACATTGTACGCGCCCTCACCAATGCGGTTAGTGGCAAGGTCCACTTAACTACGGACACGTGGACAAGCACAGGCGGGCAGGGCCACTACATCTCCCTGACGGCACATTGGGTGAATTTAGTGGAGGCTGGGACAGAGTCAGAGCCTGGGACCGCTCACGTCCTACCCACCCCCAGAATTGCGGGCCACAGCTCGGTGGTGGTATCTGTGGAGGTGTATGCTTCCTCCACTAAAGCACCCTCCTCCTCCTCCTCCGCAACCTCTGTCTCGCAATCAAGATGTGTTAGCAGCAGCATGTCGCCAGCAGTCGGTGTCGCGCGGTGTGGCAGCACAGCGGTGGGCAAGCGTCAGCAGGCCGTGCTGAAACTACTCAGCTTAGGAGATAAGAGGCACACGGCCCACGAACTGCTGCAGGGTCTGACACAGCAGACCGACCGCTGGCTTGCGCCGCTGAGCCTCCAACCGGGCATGGTCGTGTGTGACAACGGCCGTAACCTGGTGGCGGCTCTACAGCTCGGCAGCCTCATGCACGTGCCATGCCTGGCCCACGTCTTTAATTTGGTGGTTCAGCGCTTTCTGAAAAGCTACCCACGCTTGTCAGACCTGCTCGTAAAGGCGCGCCGGCTCTGCGCACATTTCCGCAAGTCCCACACGGACGCTGCCACCCTGCGCACCCTGCAACATTGCTTTAAGCTGCCAGTGCACCGACTGCTGTGCGACGTGCCCACACGGTGGAACTCTACGCTCCACATGTTGGCCAGGCTCTATGAACAGCGTAGAGCTATAGTCGAATACCAACTCCAACATGGGCGGCACAGTGGGAGTCAGCCTCCTCAATTCTTTTCAGAAGAGTGGGCCTAGTTGGCAGACATCTGCCATGTCCTTGGTAATTTTGAGGAGTCTACCCAGGTGGTGAGCGGCGATGCTGCAATCATTAGCGTCACCATTCCTCTGCTATGCATCTTGAGAAATTCCCTGCAAAGCATAAAGGCAGCTGCTTTGCGCTCGGAAACGGGGGCGGTGGAAGACAGTATGCCGCTGGATAGTCAGGGCACCCTCCTGTCTATTTCTCAGCGCGTACAGGAGGAGGAGGAGGAGCATGAGGAGGATGAGGAGGAGGGGGAAGAGACAGCTTGGCCCGCTGCTGACGGTACACCGGCTGATTGCCTGTCATCCTTTCAGCGTGTATGGCCTGAGGAGGAGGAGGAGGAGGAGGAGGATCCTGCAAGTGATCTTCCTAGTGAAGACAGCCATGTGTTGCGTACAGGTACCCTGGCACACATGGCTGACTTCATGTTAGGATGCCTTTCTCGTGACCCTCGCGTTGCACGCATTCTGGCCACAACGGATTACTGGGTGTACACACTGCTCGACCCACGGTATAAGGAGAACCTGCCCACTCTCATTCCCGAAGAGGAAAGGGGTTCGAGAGTGTTGCTATACCACAGGACCCTTGCGGACAAGCTGATGGTAAAATTCCTAGCCGACAGCGCTAGTGGCAGAAGGCGCAGTACCGAGGGCAAGGTAGCAGGGGAGGTGCGGAGATCGAGCAGCATGTACATCCCAGGCAGTGCAACAGTCTTTAAGGGCCTGGACAGCTTTATGGCTCCCCACCAAGACTGTGTCACCGCTCCCCAGTCAAGGCTGAGTCGGCGGGAGCACTGTAAAAGGATGGTGATGGAGTACGTAGCCGATCACACGACCGTCCTCCGTGACGCCTCTGCCACCTAGAACTACTGGGTGTCGAAGCTGGACACGTGGCCTGAACTCGCGCTGTATGCCCTGGAGGTGCTTGCTTGTCCTGCGGCTAGCGTCTTGTCGGAGAGGGTGTTTAGTGCGGCTGGGGGAATCATCACAGATAAGCATACCCGCTTGTCAACCGACAGTGCCGACAGGCTAACACTCATCAAGATGAACAAAGCCTGGATTTCCCCAGACTTCTCTTCTCCACCAGCGGACAGCAAGGATACGTAAGCAATACGTAGGCTGCACCCGCGGATGGAAGCTACGTTCTCTCTCACCATCCAAAACGGGGACATTTCTGCTTCATCAATCTGTGTCTAATATTCCTCCTCCTCCTCCTCCTGCTCCTCCTCCTGAAACCTCACGTAATCACGCTGAACGGGCAATTTTTCTTAGGGCCACAAGGCTCACTCAAATAATTTTTCTGAACAATTTTTAAAAGTTTCAATGCGCTTAAAAGCGTTGGAACTTTAACTTGAACCAATTTTTCGTTACACTGGGCTGCCTCCAGGCCTAGTTACCACTTAAGCCACATTAACCAAAGCGATGAATGGGTTTCACCTGCCCTCTTGGCTGGCCATGGCCAATTTTTTGGATGTACATTAGTACTGTTGATACAGCAATTTTTGTGGGCCCTCGCCTACAGTGTAATCAAATTAATTTTTAGCCCACCTGCATTACAGCTGACGTTACCTCAGCTGTGTTGGGCAATGCAATGGGATATATTTATGTACCGCCGGTGGCTTCCTGGCACCCACCCAGGCAGTGGGTCCACAGGGAATTATAAATGCATCTGTTTCCACTTGTAAAGAACCCCAGTCTGACTGGGGCATGCAGTGTGGGCCGAAGCCCACCTGTATTACGCACGACATTACTACCTCAGCTGTGTTGGGCAATGCAATGGGATATTTTTATGTACCGCCGGTGGGTTCCAGGGAGCCACCCATGCTGTAGGTGCACACGGAGTATAACCTACATGTGTCCACTTGTAAAGAACCCCAGTCTGACTGGGGCATGCAGTGTGGGCCGAAGCCCACCTGTATTAAGCACGACATTACTACCTCAGCTGTGTTGGGCAATGCAATGGGATATTTTTATGTACCGCCGGTGGGTTCCAGGGAGCCACCCATGCTGTCGGTCCACAGGGACTTCACAATAGGGGGTTGTACCTGCCTGTGTCTATGAATTAAAAAGCCCGGTCTGACTGGGGCATGCAGACACCTTGACAGAATGAATAGTGTGTGGCACATAGGTTCCCCATTGCTATGCCCACGTGTACAGCTCCTGATGGCGGTGGCACAGGATTGTATTTCTCATTGCTTCTGTACAGCATTGTGGGCTATCGCCCGGCCCCTTTTAAAGAGGGTCGCTGCCTAGCCGTGCCAACCCTCTGCAGTGTGTGCCTGCAGTTCCTCCTCATGGCAGACGCACTTATAAATAGACATGAGTGTGGCGTGGCATGAGGGCAGCTGAAGGCTGCGCAGGGACAACTTGGTGTGCGCTGTGGACAATGGGTCGTGCGGGGGGGTTGGGCAGCATGTAACCCAGGAGAAGTGGCAGCGGAGTGTCATGCAGGCAGTGATTGTGCTTTGTTGGAGGTAGTGTGGTGCTTAGCTAAGGTATCCATTGCTAATGAGGGCTTTTCAGAAGTAAAAGTTGTTGGGAGGGGGGGGGGGGGGGCCACTCTTGCCGGTATTGTGGCTTAATAGTGGGACCTGTGAACTTGAGATGCAGCCCAACATGTAGCCCCTCGCCTGCCCTATCCGTTGCTGTGTCGTTCCCATCACTTTCTTGAATTGCCCAGATTTTCACACATGAAAACCTTAGCGAGCATCGGCGAAATACAAAAATGCTCCGGTTGCCCATTGACTTCAATGGGGTTCGTTATTCGAAACGAACCCTCGAACATCGCGGGAAGTTCGTTTCGAATAACGAACACCCGAGCATTTTGGTGTTCGCTCATCTCTATCTGTTATACATAGTGAGCTCTGAGTGCACACTTTTCCAGGGGAGCTGCAGATAATTAGCTGAGAACAATAGTAAGCCTCATGTAATGTTTATGAATTAGGCCTACTACATGATTTTATTTGCCCAATCATACTATGGATGAGAGATTAGTTAATGCAAGCTAGATTATAAATGCTTTGAATATTAGGGCTAGCTAACCAACTAATAAATTCCAAATTAATTATTCTTTTTTTTTTTTGTTTATACAAAAGTGCTAGTATGTTTTCTATTTTGTTGCATTTAGGTATTCTCATGCATCAAACACCTGACTACAATTTAGAGCTAAAGGGGTATCCTGTGTACTGGTTGACGCCTGTGATAGACCTTCCACACTGCTGAGTAATGGTGAACTAACAGCTCTGGGAGCATCACTAGTGGGGGTCTGGGGACTGGCGATAACTAGTGGCAGGATAATAAATGGTATATCATTTGATTTAGCATGAGCACTTAATGCTAACTTATAGACCTTAGACTTATTACTGATGGATGTACAAGATACTTAGGATGCTGTCCCACAGAAGGGAGCTACAATGGATATTATTTGATCACAGATGTAAGAAAATTTGCGGTGTTTGTTATTTCAACCTAACTGATAGTTTGATTGATTTCCTGGTTCAGTATATTTTTTAGTTTTTGCTTATTTTTCCTGCGTACTTTGTAGTATAGTGGTAAACTTGTATATTTCTTAGCTGTTGCATCCAGTGCATACCTGATATAATGTTTATACAATAATTGGTTCACGGGTCCGTTAATACACAGATTTGTAGTTTTAGGTTTTGTTAAAAAGATACAAATGGTTGTTTAGATGAAATCCAACTCAGATATGACTAAATGGTTGCATCATGCTTCATCATCTATCTCAGCATTCAGCGGACATGACTCCTCTGCTCTCAGACCCAGGGTTAGAATAGAGGCCCTAGGGATAAGCTGGGGCCACCCTACATGGGTGTAATCAGAGGATTATGGATGGTTCCTAGGAACCTCCATCTTCCTGGTTAGGTAAGGCAACACATTCCCTAGTGGTTAGCTCAAGTTTACTGGGAGGAGTAGTTTAGAGAAAGCCTTATAGTAGAAAATTGGTAAACCGTCTGGTCCTGGGATTTCCCAATTGGGAATAGACGTAAGAATTTTTTCTACCTCAGAGGTGGTAAATGGATTTAGTAAGTTAGATTTGTCATCCTCAGACAGGTTAGGCAATTTAAAAGTATCCATGAAGTCTTGCGTTATATTGTTAGGTTGCTTGTAGAGATGAGCGAACGTACTCGGATAGGCACTACTCGTCCGAGTAATGTGCCTTATCCGAGTACCGCTGTGTTCGTGCTCAAAGATTCGGGACGCGCTGCGGAGCGGGGAGCTGCAGGGGAGAGCGTGGAGGAACGGAGGGGAGATCTTTCTCTCCTTCTCTCCCGGCCGCTCTGCCCCGCTCCCCGCTCCGACTCACCTGTCAGCAGCGGAGCGCCCCGAATCTTTGAGCACGAACACAGCGGTACTCGGATAAGGCACATTACTCGGACGAGTAGTGCCTATCCGAGTACGTTCGCTCATCTCTAGTTGCTTGTTTTCCTCAGTCTGGGTGTTGTTGGTAAGGTTGTATAGGTTTTTGGAAAATTTTTCGAACTCTATAGCAATTTTGGTTGTGGATTCTACATTGTTGCCTGATGAGGCTAAGACTTATTTGAAACATTTTGTCCCACTGGTCGGGGGTCCCATCCCACATGCATCCCCACAAAAGAGGGGTGTGTGAGTTAGACCGGGGGCCACAAACAAGCAGGAGGGCAAGTAGATATACGTCTTGCCTAATATCCTGCTTCCCCTGAGCCTACAGTGTCACTGCAGGTGACAGGTTTTAACTCAGAAGTCTCTTACATATCCAGCGATATTGTTTACCATTATTCCCTCTTAGGTAAGATCTTTTCCATGATTGTAGGATAGCTCTCTCTTCCTATAAATTGGAAGAGAAAAAAGAATAAGAATAAGGGGAAGGGGGAAGAAGGCAGTGTCTCAGAAAAAGAGTCAGCTTGACGGGATGCCTTGTCCATTGAATATGGAACATTATGTTAGTTGTTTAGGAGTTGGGTGTTTCTAGATGCTTTAAACTTAGAGCTGATTTTCTAGCCCTCAGGTTTTGTGAGCTGGGTTATCGGTTGATGACTCTGGACTGGCAGCCAAGAGGGGATGTCAATTGGAGAAATATCCATCTTTTTCCATGCACCTTTCAGGTCCTCCAGGGTTCTAATGGTGATTTGTTGTCCTTCTTTAAAAGTAGCGAGGCCAAAGGAGAATAACCGTTTAACTGGGAGTCTTTTTGCCCTCATGGCATCTGTGAGAGGCTTCAATAGGTGCCTTTTGGCTAATGTGCTTGGTTCTATGTCTTGGAAGAGCAGTATTCTGTTACTTTCAAATAGAATTTCTTGGACTTTGCATGTTTTCTGAAAAATAGCTGCAGTATAAACGTAACTGAGCAGCCCACATATAACATCTCGTGGTGGAGCTGAGGTGGCAGGCCTGGGGCGTAGAGCTCCATGTATACGTTCAATGGTGACACTTCCCGCTCTCTCCTCACCTAGCAGGGTTTGAAATATTTGTATAGCCACTCACTTGAGGGCTTCAGCTGCTGTGGATTCCGTGAGGCCTCTAATTCTGATATTTTTTCTCCTACTTCTATTTTCTTGATCCTCTATCAGAAGGAGGGCTTTATTTAAGTCATCTTGTTGAGCCTGTAAATTGTTTTTTAGTGCCTCACTATGTTGATATATCTTTTGCTGGGATTTTCTAATTCCTCCACCCTGCGGCCTGTATGTTTCACATCCATTTTTGATGTCGGACAGTTCCTGCATAACTAGGGAAAGAGCTTGGGACAGGATTTTCTTGATGAAAGAATGAGAAATTGGGCCTTTATCCTGTTCATCCTCTTAGTCAGAGTTAGCGGACGTGCATTCTTTATCTGACTCAACCAATTTTAGTTAGGCGTGGTTTCATGTGTCGTTTTAGATTTTTATGCAGCCGGAGAATGGTGTTTCCTTTTTAAGTATTTGTCCATTTCTAGTTGATTTTTACTAATTTTTGGTGTATCTGCCATGACTCTGCTCTTGTCTTTGTTAGTTTTAACCATCGTGAGTTTTGGTCTGTATATTAAAATTTACTGAGGTCGGTGGTGTCTACATAGTTGTTAGTTAAGCATAATTTCTCACAGTGTCCTTTTGAGGAATAACATTGTAAGAATTTTAGAAAGAGGGAGGACATCAGTACTGGTTTTGCATCTGCTTCGAGGCCATTTTATTTGTGATGACAGGTATTTCAGTTTAGGCAGGGCAGCAGTGCTTGGAATCTGTAGGTCTAATTGATGAGCCTTATTGTGGTGTTCTTATTTAGTCCCCTTGTACAGTGTCTAGCTTAACAGGACCAGGTAACATATAAGCAAGAAGGAGTGGGTGGCTTTCACACAGAATCTGACCTCTTTCTCCAATGTGAGCCCACACCTTATTATAGAATGAGCAGTTCAGCCAGCTTATTTCTCCTCTTATTTCATGCTTATGACAGTGTCTCTTACATTAACTGCTTTTGCTTTCTGTCTTTCCCCTCTCAGCTGTTGATTCCTTTTAGATGTACTGAGGGAGAAAGAGGTTTTGTTTCCCTCTCCTCTTCAGCGCCAAAATGGCACCTCCTCAGAGGAAAATGGATGCCTCCATGAGAACTGTGAGCTCACCTCTATGCAGGCACCTGGAGGGCTTTTAAATACTTATGTCAGCTGTTTTTAATATACTGGCAGAGGAGCTCTAGTCCCGCATGTCTGTTGCCTCTGCAGGGTAGGCCACGCCCCCCAGAATTCAGAAAAAATTTGAGCAGTGCTCACAAGTGTGACAGTTCAGCCCTTCTGTGCCCTGGGATGACAAACTTAACAAGGAGTGAAGAATTGGATTTTTACCAGGTATAGGATGCTCCCTCTGTCAGGTCCGACAGCTCTCGTGGCCTCCATCCCCATACCACCGGTCCTAGTTCTCAAGCTGTGGGGGTGCGGCGCAGGGGAGCCACGGTTTTAGTGACATTCCCTGGCCGCAGTGATCCGGGGCGCCAGCTCCGGCCGCGCGCTCCCGTGTGCTGGGGGCGTGTGCCTAGTTAGCCAGGTTCTGGGGATGCAGTGGGTTACCACCCTGCGCCACGTTCCCGTTACCATGACACCCTGGCGCGCGCCTGCTCTGTATTCACTGTTTGTTGTCTGGATCTTTGATTTTCACTCGCTGCACTATGTCTGGAGCCCTGCTCTGGACTCTCTGGGTGATGTCTGGGCCTCTGCCTGTCATTTGCAGGCACTGGGGGCTGTTCTCCCAGCGCCTGGGATTGGCTCCTGTTGCTGTCAGGTGCAGTGCCTGTGCATGTTAGGCCTTCATGCTACACCCGCGCATCCTGTATTTGATGCTCTGTTTTTTGACCACTGCTTGGACCTGACTTCTCTTTCACCTAACCC
The DNA here is from genome assembly GCF_035609145.1 of Eleutherodactylus coqui. Lineage (NCBI taxonomy): Eukaryota > Metazoa > Chordata > Amphibia > Anura > Eleutherodactylidae > Eleutherodactylus > Eleutherodactylus coqui. Next base: position 70,754,341 of record NC_089847.1, read on the forward strand.
CTTATACTGTGTTCTCTCCAGTTGCCGACCCGGATTGCCTGACCTGTTTTGTTTCTGTTTGTTTCCTCGTTGTCCGTTAGTCTGACTCATGCCCCGTATCCCTAGTGAGCATAGGAACCGTCGCCCAGTTGTCACCCTGGGGTATATCCCAGGGGGGCAAGTAGGTAGAGACAGAGGTTGCGGGCAGTTTCTCAGGGACTTCCCGTACCCGGAACCCAGTCCTTGACAGCCTCTGCCCTTTAAGTAATATTCAGTGACAGAGTAGAGAAGGGAGAGGGTGCTGATGAGGAGAGAGGAGGGTCAGGAGGAGGGGGGAAGGTGAAGTATGGTGGGTCAGTGTAATTTTCCTCTTACTTCTGCCTGTGAGGCAAAACTGGCAATGTCTTTGACCTCTTTATTAAACACAAAACCCCTGCAGGATCTCTCACTGGCCTCCTTCTCACGTAATTCCACCTTCAGCAGGGATTTCTCCCCTGACCCTGCTCCTGTCTCACCCAGTGGTCCGAAGCTAAGACAGGACTTTGTGCTGCTATATGTTGCTCTACTCCTCTTCCAGAAGTCTGTCACTATGTGGGGGAGCTTTACCACTGCAGCCGGCTATCTGTCTGGGATGATTTAGTGAATCCTGCACTGAGCAGGGGGTTGGACCTGATGACCCTGGAGGTCCCTTCCCACTCTACCATTCTACGATTCTATGATTCTAATCTACACCACCCAGAGATAAAAGACAGAAGTGTAGGAAAGTATGGAGCCATCTTGTCGTCTTAACCATGAGTTATATAAACCCTCGCTGAAAATTAAAGCCACAAGGGCCCTTTCCTAAATTATGTAGTTGCAACCAAATCACTAAATCCATCCCATCAGTTACATAGAGAGGACAAGGTTCTAGGTTAACAACCATTAAAGTGCAGAAAGAGAGAGAGATCATTGAAGAGATTGCCAGTGTGAGAATTCAACTGTGTTCCTGCCTTATCCTGCTTGTACAAGTGTATCCTTGGAGCTGTGTTGTGCTTTCCTTGGACTATGCTGTATTGTTCTGCCTCTGCCAATTGTGTTTAGTAAACTGTTCTCTTCTAGTTTTGCTAAAAAAAAATCACATCAGTGGACTCGTGTTAAGTTATTTCCACCATCTTGATAGAAGTCCAACTGAAGTGCTGACGTCACCCGTGACAATTACTGAAGTTTATCTGCAAAAGTTTATACAGGTAATTACACCATCAGGGTTGCCTGGAGAGGCCTGCCAGTGCCTTGGTAAAGGGTTACACGCGTCCCTCGGGAGAGGAGAGGGTAGTGCCATGATGACATCCCTAGCATCTACCCTGCCATCTTCTCAGCTGTGAACCCTGCGCCTCGGTCACTGCATAATTATTGCTCTATACGTCAATACCCAACCTGGGGATATGGTACGGTACATACAGTTAATTTTACAATTTTTGTTCCTTATTATAATACGCTCAAATAGCTTTTGTTCCTCACTAGTTTTATGATTGCTATTTGCTCGAAACCTTCAAACTGATTCATTTTTCCAAGCTGTCCAGTCACCTTGGGTTCACAAAGACTTTTGAACTCCTGCTCTGTTCCTTCTGGTAGCTCGACTGCAGGAGGGATGTGAAAAGATATGTCACCCCTTGCGAGGCATATGCCCAGAACAAGACACCACAAGCTCGCCCTCTGGGTTTCCTTAAACCTCTTCCAATCCCATCTAGGCCATGAGGATCTATGCTGATGGACTTTATATTGGACTTGTCCCCTCGAAAGGAATGACTACCATCTTTGTGGACCAGCTTACAAAGATGGCTCACTTCGTCCCCATAGAAAAGATTCACAACGCTGAGCTGATGCTCTGGGAAGTTTTTCGACTACATGGAATTCCGAATATTGTTTCAGACAAAGGGGTTCAGTTCACCTCGAAGTTCTGGAGACACTTATATACTGCCCTGGGAACTACTGTGAGTCTCTCCTTAGCCTTTCATCTGCAGTCTAATGGCCAGACTGAGAGAACTAACCAGACTCTGGAGCAGTATCTCCGCTGCTTCATATCCTATCTTCAGGACGACTGGGTGGATTATTTATGAACAGCAGAGTTCACCTATAACAATGCTCAACTCAGCTCAACCACACAGAGCCCATTCTTTGCCAACTACGGGATGTACCCGTGTTCATTCCTGACCTTCCTACTAACACTCCTGGCCCAACAGTTAACTGCAGACTGGAGGCATTGACAGATATTCAAAAGGATTTAAAAGAGACCTTGCAAGAAGCCCAGATTGCCTATAGGAAAGCCACAGACTGACAACACCAAGCAGCTCTGGGTTGGAGATAAGGTATGGTTATCCACCAAGAATCTGAAGGCCTATGTACCTTCTCCCAAACTTGAGCAAAAGTTTATTGGGCCTTTCCTAATCTCAGCAAGGGTCAGCCAGGTGGCATTGTGGTTGAAGCTCCCTTTTTAGCTTAAGGATTCACCCCATCTTTCATGTGTGCTTATTAAAACCATTTCAGGAAAACGCCTTCATTGGAAGATTTCAACCGCCTCCCCCCTCCTGTAAAGGTTCCAAGCCAAGACGAGTTTGTAGTAGAGGAGATCTTTAACCTCTTTGCAGCATTCGATACTGTTGACCACAAACTTCTCCTCACTATGCTTCGTTCCATTGGACTAAAGGACACTGCCCTCTTCTGGTTCTCCTCCTACCAATCCGACCGCTCCTTCAGTGTCTGCTTTGCTGGCTCTACCTCTCCTCCTCTTCCCCTTGCTGTTGGGGTCCCCCAGAGCTCGGTCCTCGGCCACCTCCTCTTCTCCATCTGCACAGCCCCAATTGGACAGACCATCAGGAGATTTGTTTTCTAGTACCATCTCTATCCTGATAATACCCAGCTATACACCTCCTCCCAGGATGTCCCAGTAATATTCCTCCAGAATGCCACCGACTGCTGTCTGCTGTGTCCAACACTATGTCCTCTCTCTACCTAAAACTGAACCTCTCAAAAACTGACCTACTGGTGTTCCCGCCCTCTACTAACCGACCTCATCCTGATATCTACATCTCAGTGTGTGGCATCACCATAACTCCCAGACAGCATGCCTGCTGCCTTGGGGTCATATTCAACTCAGATCTCTCCTTCACCCCCTACATCCAACTTGTGGCCCGAACAGGTCAGCTGCACCTCAAGAACATTGCAAGAATCCGTCCTTTTCTTACCGTGAACTTTCTAAAAACGCTCACTGTTGCCCTCATCAACTCTTGGCTCAATTACTGCAACTCGCTGCTGACTAGCCTCCCCCGCACCAGACTTTCTCCTCTCCCATCCATCCTGAATGCGGCAGCCAGGTTCATCTTTCTGTCCAGCCGCTACTCGGATGCTTCTGTCCTGTGCCAATCATTGCACTGGCTGCCTGTCAAATACAGAATTCAATTTAAGCTCAACACCCTCATCCACAAAGCCCTCCACAGCACCGCACCACCCTACATTGCTTCCCTCATCTCAATTCACCACCTAGCCCATGCCCTCTGCGCTGCTAACAAAATCAGACTAAGGCCTCCTTCCCACGAACGGATTTCTGCCACGTAATTCGCGCCGGAAATCTGCTGCATTGCCCGCAGCTATTAGGTTCTATTGAACCTAATAGCTCAATGCTCACGGTGCGGAATTCCACCGCGGAATTCCGCACTGTGAAATCTCCCGTCCTCACCCGCGGCATGCTCTATTTGCCGCGGGTGTACGCGCGGACGGCTTCCACTGCAGTCAATGGAAGCCGTCCGTTCACGCTATCTTCCGCTGTAGCACAGCGGACGATAGCGTGAAAACGCTTCCCCGCCCACCGCTGCCGCGTCATGTGACGCGGTGAGCGTGTCACATGACGCGGCAGAGGTGGGCGGGGAAGCGTCATGCGGGAGCGATGACGCCGGATCCGCAGGTAAGTTTGGGGTCTTCTGGGGGGCGCCGTGACTGGCTCCACCGCGGAATTTCACGGCGGAGCCCGTCACGGGCGTGTGCAGCCGGCCTAAGTGCCCCTTTAATTCAAACGCACCTCTTCAGGGAGGCATACCATATCCCCTAAACCAAACCCTCCTTACTCCACCTGATAACATGCTCCCTGTCCTACAGACTGCAATCCCTGCTAGCTGTAATCAACCACCCCCTACAGTCATACTGATTCAGCCACTACATGGCCCAAATTAACTATTGTCTATGTGTATAGCACCCCTCACTTTCCATACCGTGAACAGCTTCAGACCTTGTACTTTCTGTATCACCCCATTATTTGTCGTATGTAAGCTTGTAAACTTTTTATACAAGCCTTGTTACAATGACTGAGTTTGGCTATGCTTTTAATTCCTAATGTACATACAGCTGTTTCAGGGTTTTTGCCCTTCATCTTAAGTAGGCCATGCATGCTCCTCTGGGTAATATGCAAATAAGGAAGATGGAATAAATCCTCCACAGTGCCACCTATTGAAAGGCAGCATTCCTTCAAGCCAAAGTCAGACTTTTTATACAAGCCTTGTTACAATGAGGCCTTGTATAATCAGGCTTGTATAAAAAGTCTGACTTTGGCTTGAATGAATGCTGCCTTTCAATAGGTGGCACTGTGGAGGATTCATTCCATCTCCCTTATTTGCATATTACCCAGAGGAGCGTGCATGACCATTTAAGTCTCCTCACTTAGTTTATAGTATAGTTGCTCTCCCTAAGGAGAAAATATAGCGTTTCTGACCCCCATCCCAGGCCTCTCACTAGCAAAGCCAGACTCCTATTGTACACTGATGAAGGGCAAAAACCCTGAAACAGCTGTATGTACATGGAGTCTGGCTTTGCTTTTCATTCCCAGTCATTGTAACAAGGCTTGTATAAAAAGTCTGACTTTGGCTTGGAGGAATGCCGCCTTTCAAAAGATGGTACTGTGGAGGATTTATTTCATATCTGATCAGGTTATGCACAGATTGAAGATTAAATTTTCCTTCCCATGGGTCTATGGCTGCCTTCAATACTTGGGTATTAATCTATTCAAATGATTATACCCTCCTTCTACTTTGGGATGTTGAACAAGAGCTATTCAAATTTACGCCATCCTGGATAGGAAGCATAGCACCTATTAAGATGTTAGTACTTCCTAAGATTCTATATTTATTTTGAAATCTTCCCATGCATGTATCAGTAACATTGTCCATAGCTTACGGAAAATTCTAAATAGACATCGGCTTTTGTATCAGGAGGATCTTCCCGATTCCTGCTAGCACGTGCAGTCATACTGATTCAGCCACTATACGGTCTGACCATTGTCTGTGTGTGTAGCATCCCTCACTCTCTACCTCGCCTTAACATGCACATCTCCAGCACCTTTACCTTCTGTATCACCCCATTATTTGTAGTATGGCGGAGAGCCTGGAGATGTCACAGGGGGCTGCGGGGAGCAGTTCCTCATCATGTGATTGCCATTATCCAATGGATGATGGTGATTACGTAAAATATGACGTACAATATGTGGTGAAAAAAAACTATGTCAGAATCACTTGGATATGGAGGGGGCGTGGCTTAGCCTGCAGAGTGTGCGGATGTACTGAACCTGGGCTCCCTAGCCATAGGAACTGTTGTGCCCCTTTTGGCATCTGATAGCCCTCAGAAGTCGCGCACATACCCAAAATCATCACCCCTGCAGTCTGGGGTCATTTGGAGAGGTTTCTCGGGGGATTTGTCCAAGGAAGAAAACCGAGGCCTAGCAGTACACTCCAAGCCATGGCCTAAATTTCCGGGCGGAGAGGAGAAGCGGCCCGCGGAGGTGCGGCGGTCGGACCGAGTCTCATCAGAGGGGGCAGCGGTCCTTCCCCAGCACTTACCTGATCAGCGGCAGGAGTTGAGAGAGGCGAGAGAGTCTCGTGATCGCCCGACAGCAGAGATCCTTCCCGGACGGTCCCGCGAGCCGGAGCGGCAGTGCCGGGTGCAGAAACTAGCAGCAGCTGCAGCGCTGATCGTGAGTAATGGAGCCCTGACTGGTCCCAGCCCTGTGAAAAAGCCAGCTCAAACGGGTACCCCGGAGTCTCCAGCACGAGCTCAGTCTCCACCACGAGTTCACCCGCTCCCATCCCCCCTCCATCCATGCCACTCTTCTGCTGCCTTAAGCCTGCATACCAGCCTGACCCTGCAGCCACCTTCCCACCTTCCCCTCCCTCCTGTAGCCTCTTGAGCTGCAGCAACAGAGGCAGAGTAACTCTGCTCTGACGGAGCACTGAGAAAACTACTGACTTACATCACCCATCTGCCAGACCTACAATAAGGATCAACACAGTAGGATAGACAGGCTGGACTAGATGGACATTGTCTTCATTCAGCCTTACATACTATGTTACTATGCAAGTTAAATTTTAAAGAGCCCTGCTCTAATTTTTCTAGAACTGTTTTGCCCAGCTCTACTAAAACACAATTCTTCTGGACCCACATGACTAGGATCCGACTTCACTAATTTTTTCCCTCTTCAGAGGTATAAGCCGCTCTTGGGCGGCAATTTAACCATCAGGATGCTCAATTAACAAATGTGCGTGTGACAGAGGACACCCGACCTCCCACGGCGTGACAAGAACTGGAAGTTTTCGCACAAGACCCAGCAAATATCCAACCACCACCCTGCCCACACTAAAATTGGGCACAAAATGGTGAAGGGCAACAGAGAGAGAAGCTGCGACCCACCAGATACACCGAGGAGACAAAAAAAATCAAGCAGATATGCAAAAATTCTTAAAGAAAAAGAGCACGCAATCTCCATGCACATTAGCAAGACCACAGCCATCACAAAGCATGTCAGAACAAGCGCCTTAAGACTCAGAACTTGAAAGAGAAATTGAGGAGGAAGAAAGTGACATGGGAGGTCAAATTTCTAAATCCTTCCTACAGAAAGCTCTACTTAAAGTCACTCAACCAATAATGACGGAACTAGCCGATATAAAATCTGAACTACAACACATCGGTCACAAAGTAGAAGACCTTGAAGGATCATGCTCGGCTATCATCAAACATGCAAAAGCTACCTCCCAAGTAGTGGAAGTCCACCGCTCATATCTGGACCGCGCTCTCCGTTTAATAGAAGACCAAGAGAATGGAAGTAGGAGATGCAACATACTGATAAAAGGCCTGCCTGAATCATGGGCGACAGAGTCACTACGTAAAGTCGCAGGAGAACTATTCTTGGATTTGCTGGGGGAAGAGAGAGCCACACGAATCCAAATAGAACGAATCCATAGAGCAATCAGACCCAAACCCAAGGCAGAGGAACCGCCAAGAGACGTCATTTGTGGCTTGCTTTCCTACACGGATACAAACGCAATACTAAATGCTGCAAGGTCTCACCAATCGCTTAAATACAGCGACGCTCAAATCTATCTTTTTCAGGACATTGCGCCCTCTACTCTCGCGAAAAGATGGTTATTGAGACCTCTTTTGGAAATCCTCAGAACAAAGGGGATACAATACTCCTGGCTGTTTCCATTTGGCCTGGCGATAAACAAACTGGGGCGAAGGATCACAGTCAGATCTCCAGAGGACCTCGACCTAGTATGGCAACATCTTGACATCGAACCAATTGCGATACCTTCTTGGATGCCCACTTAATATGACCTAACCATTCCTCTGCTTCCAGAAGGAGAATCTTGGAAAACAATTCCAAAGTTCAAATCACCCAAGGGCAAAAAATTGATGTCACTGCTCTGGGAGGAGCCAAGCTGTGCGTGTGATGTGTGGGGTGTAGTAGAGCTGTGTGTGTGCATGTACTATGTAGCAAAGCTGTGTGTACTATAATTTCCTATGCAACTCAGCAGTCCTGACAGAACATATTAACCTACCACAGACATCCAGTGGGCTGAAGGACCTGTGGTGATGTCACTGCTGTGGGAGGAGCAAAGCTGAGTTTGTCTTTTGTGGTAATCAAGCTACTGTGAGTGTGATATGCCATCAGAAACACTGAAACTAGTAATTACTAGGACATAATAGTAACAAACTATTGAGCTTCTTCACTGTGTAACATCTAATGTCAATTTGCTATACTATATTTGCTATTTTGTTGTTTTGAATTTAGTTTCAACATATTTTCAATAAAATATTTTCAGAGAGTTTTTTTTCATTTTTAAATTTCAACTTGGAGTGCTGGAATTGTCTTCTTCATATATCCTGTTGACCTTTGCCCATGACCAATGTGGTGATTTACTCCATGCCCCTGCAAATGTTAGCAAGACAGCTCACCATTATCCAGACGTCTCCACTACATTTATTTTGTGGTATATGGACATTTTGACTACACAGATTCAGGATTTACAGTTTTGTAAACAGTATTATGAACATTTTAATTTTTGCTTGTTACTTATGATATAACTTGTGACATATAATCAAGTTGTAGTAAAATGCCGATTAAAAAAAACCCTAAAAACTTATTGTAGTAAAAAGAGATGAATAAAGTGTCCCCCCAGCTGTCCAGTATCAATCAGCTGACGTTCAGGACACTAGAAAAGCTGAGCTGACATCCTTCCCCCTTACTAGATAGAGATTAGAAGGGTAGATAGATACCAGAGTGACAGATAAAGATAAGAGATTGATAGATATGCATTGTGATGTGAAAATTGTAGTCTGTCAGTCATTTTGTATAGTTTGTAGAGAGAAGAGTTAATGGTCTTTCCGCATATAGGAAAGCTGAGTGCTGAGCTACCTTTGAAGTAGACTTCAGGAAAGGCTGTTACACTTCTCCCCCAGGGGGTCTTTGATGTCCTACAGCCCCTCTGGAGCCAGAGCCAGCAAATGTTTGTTAGGAAATAAGGAGAGGAAATAGACTTCACACCTTAGTAGCTCTTTCCCTCCCTTACTGGTCCAAATGGTCGTAACTGACCTGATAACTTTTGGAGGCAAAGTTAACAAAAGAACGTGCCCGTAAGACAAAGGAAAATGTAATTTAGGAATTATGAAAGATCTGTACGTCGCAGCCCGATGACGTGGATATTTTATGGAACGTCGCACCCCCACAAATAAGATGCAGGGACCACTACATTTGCACGACGCTCAGGAACCGAGAATTGCGTATCTCGGATCAGATGCGTCCAAAACTACTCATGCATGGGCTCAAAACACACGTAAAATCACAACAGGAAACATCGTTGTCCTATTTTCATGGTGGGTCACACCCACATGGAGTTATGAAGGAAATATGTATTTCAGGGAATTATGTGTCCCAAGATAAGCCAGCCCCTAAGGGGGCTGGAAGGAACTAAAGGGGAGTTACCACCGTGAGAGTTTAAAAATCGCACACGGATGTGTGCTCGGGGTCAGCCCCTTGGAGGTCACTATACGTGAGGTCTGGTCCGCAGTTCTGGCGCGACTCCACGCCACAGAATGGTAACTCTCTTCTTTTAATCCCTGTTATTTTACGGTTTGTGATATCATATGTAAGTCTCTTGCCATTTATCTTGTAACATCATTTTCGTATTTTTTCTGTAAATAAGCACTGCTCTAGTCTTTGAGAATTAAACGTTAAATTAATTAGTGAGCCTCGTCTGTGTTAACACGAAACCATATTCTCCGAAGATTGTATTCAGAAATCGGGTTCCAATTTACCGTAACCAAATTGGTGGTGGCAGCGTTTTGTATGCATATTGTAGAGCTCTGGAGTGCGTTAGAACGGATCAGGTGGGTGATTTGAGCTTCCGCTTCGCATGCGTGCCGAAGTGTGGGGAAGCTAAATACAAATCAGCCTGTATTCTAACGACTGCCAGCTTGCAAGACTGCAGAGTGTTTGAGGACCAGAGGTGGGATCGATAGGTATCGTCCCTTCCCCTCTCTCCTCTTGTCCCGAGGGACAAATTGTTAATAAGTGCAGGGCCAAGTTGGTTGCTGTAGAGTTGTGGCTGTGGCTCATGGTCGCTTTTCAGGAGTCTGGAAAGTTGGGTACCCGTCACTCCACAACCTAAGAGCCTTTCCTTCCTCGCCCTTGCCCGGCGTATGTGACAAATTGGTGGCAGCGGTGGGATAACGTTAACACGTTCGTGCCAGGATTAAGCAGTTAGTCCTTGTACGAAAAGAAGCACACAGTCTTTGCGAAGATTGGTGCCCTTCTTACGAGGTTTCACTCAGTGCTTTTTGTGTAAGAGACTTACGATATCTCCAGACAGTCCCCTCCCCTTTCTTCTTGTTTTCTATTCTATCTTTTGTTTGGCAAAGCAACTGCGGAAATGGCAACTAGAAGCCAGGCCGCTAAGCTAAAGGGGCAGGTGACCGAGGTGCTGGGAAAAGACGATTTCTCGCACCAAACCACAGCGAACCCCGATACAGAGATGGATTACTCCATCGGAGAAGAGAACTTTGACTTGCCTATCCGAGAGGCTCTACAACAGCTGAGTGCAAAGAACCCTAAGCAGTACATGTCATTCGTTCGCAAGCTGCAAGAAATCGCAGAGCGTGAACGCCAGGCAGAGCGAGAAGCCACAGAGCGTGAACGCCAAGCTGAGCGTAAGCATCGGCTGCGAATGGCAGAACTCGATGCGCAGATTTTAAGAGCACGGACACGTCGGTCCAACGGTATGAGGAACGTGCAACCCCAACGAGATTTCTTCCCTGTTCTAGAGGAAGACGGAGACCTGGACATTTTCCTGAGGGACTTTGAATGGGTCTGCCACCAGTACCAGCTGCCCACCGAGCAATGGGCAAGGTACTTGACCCCAGGGCTTACGGGCAAGGCCCTGGAGGTGCTTATGGAAGTGCCCCAAGAACAGAATGGTGACTACGAGGTCATCAAAGCAGCCCTGATCCGGAAGTGGACCAAGGGACAACCCATCACCCAGTCTGCGGACCTGGGAGATATCATGCTGAAGGAGCAGTTCCTGGAGACTGGTACGGAGGACATCCGCCAGTGTGTTCAGGTCTGTGACCCCAAAGCTGCAGACAGCTACGTCGCTGACCAGAGACCGAATCTTCAGATATCTGAAACCAGCTGGAGAGAGGGTAAGCAGAACAGTGACTCTGACCAACTCTTACCCCTTTTGCCTAGATCCTCAGGGGGGTCTGCTCCCTCTCCACCCTCCAAGTCTCATAGGGAGACACGCCAATGTTTTTCCTGCAACAAAGTGGGCCACGTCAGCGCCACTTGCCCTGACGTGAAGACAGCCCCCTTCTCCAAGCCTCCTGAGCCTGCCGTAGGTATTATCCGGGCAGGTGGGGGTAGTAGAAAGGACACTGGCAACCTGCAAATCATCGCTGTAGGAAAGACTGTGACTGTGGAGCTGCATGATACTGATGCAGAGATGACCATCATGCTCACTGAACTGGTGTCCCCCACGGACATGATTCCTGAAAGGACTGTGACTGTGATGGAAATTGGGGACACCCACCCTACCCTGCCTATGATCCGGGTGGATCCCGATATGGGTGCAGGGAGGGATTTGCGGGAGGTGGAGGTATCTGATGACCTGCCTGCCAATGTTTTGCTAAGATCTGATGAAATGCACAAGTATGAAGTCATTGTTGCTATGAATAAAAATGTTGATGTCATGTGTGTTCCTGCGGAGGTCAGTGACGCTCTTGAATGGTGTACCAGTGACAGCGATGACGCGATGTGCACCACTCTTGAGCTCACTGAACTGACGCAGCCTAATAATGTTGAGATGCCCTGTGACACGGTGGTACTCAGTGATGTCACATCTGTATGTGATGTCACAGAGGATTTCCCCATATCCCTGGTAGAAAGTACGGACAGTGGTCCAAGATATAACAGCAATGTGAGTTGTACTGGGTCGGAGCCCGCACGTACCATCGCATGGTGTGATGCGGCAGGTGAAAGCCGACCAGTAAACAATGCTGACCCAGAAGTATGCCTGGCTGGATTGAAAGAGGTGGTATTCCCCCAAAATCCAGCTGACATACTGTCTGACCCCAGTGGGGTCCTGTACTTGACATCCCCCCTGGCTGCTCCCAGCCAGGAGTTCCAGGCCGCTGGGCATTCTGATGCCAGCCTGGGGGTGTTGAGGGACCTCACAAGGGAACCTGCTTCTGCGCCTGATGAAGAAAAGATCTGTGCGGATCGGCTATCCACCCAAAAGGTGGACGGATCCATGGGGGACACAGATCACAGCCTGCAGCTTTCTGGGGGCCAGCGGTCCCAGCTGCAGGAAGGCCTACTCCCCTTCATGTCTGCTTTCACTAGGAAACCAGGGGTGGCCCAGTTGACAGTTCACCAGGTGAACACTGGAAGCCATCCCCCGGGTAGGCAGTCTGCCTACCAAGTCTCCCCAGAGGTGCAGGCAGATATGAAGTGGGACGATGAGGAGATGTTGCACCTGGACATCTTCCAGAAGCCCCAGAGTGCATGGGCCTCTTCTGTAGTCCGGGAGCCAAAGGAGGACCGGACAACCCGGTTCTGTCTGGACTACAAGTTGAACGTCATCACTGTGTCTGAAGCTTATGCGATGCCCCGCCTCGCTGAGCTGTTGGACTGGTTGGCCAAGGCCCAATACATAACTATCATGGATCTGAGCCAATGGTATTGGCAGATACCTGAGACAAAAGAGCATCAGCTACAGGTGGTCAGCTGGACCACCAATTGGGAGTGTTCCTTTTCATCCCTAAAGGCTGCTCTGTCCCAGCAGAGCGGAGTAGAGGTGGGTTTCGTAGGCGATCTGTGGGATCAACCTACTACACCCACTCTAAAAAGGGGAGGTGTAGTAAAAAGAGATGAATAAAGTGTCCCCCCAGCTGTCCAGTATCAATCAGCTGACGTTCAGGACACTAGAAAAGCTGAGCTGACATCCTTCCCCCTTACTAGATAGAGATTAGAAGGGTAGATAGATACCAGAGTGACAGATAAAGATAAGAGATTGATAGATATGCATTGTGATGTGAAAATTGTAGTCTGTCAGTCATTTTGTATAGTTTGTAGAGAGAAGAGTTAATGGTCTTTCCGCATATAGGAAAGCTGAGTGCTGAGCTACCTTTGAAGTAGACTTCAGGAAAGGCTGTTACACTTCTCCCCCAGGGGGTCTTTGATGTCCTACAGCCCCTCTGGAGCCAGAGCCAGCAAATGTTTGTTAGGAAATAAGGAGAGGAAATAGGCTTCACACCTTAGTAGCTCTTTCCCTCCCTTACTGGTCCAAATGGTCGTAACTGACCTGATAACTTTTGGAGGCAAAGTTAACAAAAGAACGTGCCCGTAAGACAAAGGAAAATGTAATTTAGGAATTATGAAAGATCTGTACGTCGCAGCCCGATGACGTGGATATTTTATGGAACGTCGCACCCCCACAAATAAGATGCAGGGACCACTACATTTGCACGACGCTCAGGAACCGAGAATTGCGTATCTCGGATCAGATGCGTCCAAAACTACTCATGCATGGGCTCAAAACACACGTAAAATCACAACAGGAAACATCGTTGTCATATTTTCATGGTGGGTCACACCCACATGGAGTTATGAAGGAAATATGTATTTCAGGGAATTATGTGTCCCAAGATAAGCCAGCCCCTAAGGGGGCTGGAAGGAACTAAAGGGGAGTTACCACCGTGAGAGTTTAAAAATCGCACACGGATGTGTGCTCGGGGTCAGCCCCTTGGAGGTCACTATACGTGAGGTCTGGTCCGCAGTTCTGGCGCGACTCCACGCCACAGAATGGTAACTCTCTTCTTTTAATCCCTGTTATTTTACGGTTTGTGATATCATATGTAAGTCTCTTGCCATTTATCTTGTAACATCATTTTCGTATTTTTTCTGTAAATAAGCACTGCTCTAGTCTTTGAGAATTAAACGTTAAATTAATTAGTGAGCCTCGTCTGTGTTAACACGAAACCATATTCTCCGAAGATTGTATTCAGAAATCGGGTTCCAATTTACCGTAACCAAATTGGTGGTGGCAGCGTTTTGTATGCATATTGTAGAGCTCTGGAGTGCGTTAGAACGGATCAGGTGGGTGATTTGAGCTTCCGCTTCGCATGCGTGCCGAAGTGTGGGGAAGCTAAATACAAATCAGCCTGTATTCTAACGACTGCCAGCTTGCAAGACTGCAGAGTGTTTGAGGACCAGAGGTGGGATCGATAGGTATCGTCCCTTCCCCTCTCTCCTCTTGTCCCGAGGGACAAATTGTTAATAAGTGCAGGGCCAAGTTGGTTGCTGTAGAGTTGTGGCTGTGGCTCATGGTCGCTTTTCAGGAGTCTGGAAAGTTGGGTACCCGTCACTCCACAACCTAAGAGCCTTTCCTTCCTCGCCCTTGCCCGGCGTACGTGACACTTATTTTTTTCTGAAAATGTACATTTTCGTGTACGGTAAGCTGTTTGCAAAGGTGAAGCTTGAACTAATGCATAGCAAAATAGAAAAAGTAGTCTGATCCCAGAGCAAGTACAGTACCTAAATTTCCAGAGAAAAAAGTTAAAGCTCACTATGGTTACTATGTTACTTATCTAAGTGTGTCACTATTGCTTTTATATGAAAATTATTACACCAGTGCTAATGACAAAAATATATTAAACGTATTTAGAAATGTATAAAAAAGGCAATCTGGAATCACAATTCCATATTTGAATTGGATTTGCTCTAGTCCATAAGTTTCTTCCAAGTCTTCCCTCAGGTACATTCAGGGGATGTACCTACAACAGAGGAAAACATACATTTGTTTCTTATTCACATTAGTATTAAGCACGAAGATCAGCGCACGCGTTCTATGCATACGCCAAGAGACACTCCTATTTCATACAGTGAACTGGTCTATTATGCCCCTATATCCTTAATGATACCAAAAGAGTACTCCATGGAACTTCCTAGATTTACCTTTGTTTTAACTCTATACAAGTAAAGTTTAGCCTGTTACGTATTACTATATATTCGGCCACTGGAAAAACAAAACAAAACATATGAGGTATATGATTTTATTAACAGGGAGCCAATGGATAATATATGTAACTGTATGTGACATACATCAGGGCTACATTTCAACCATACAGTATATCTGGAAATTTCTCCAGATGTTAACCGAGGCTTATGGTATGAAAGGCGGGTCAATATCATGAATACATTATTAGTTAAACCTCCTTTTGGCCTAGTTGGAGATCTATCTGTGTAACAGTATATCAAGTCTGAAGTCTGGTGTTCATATGTAGTCGGTACAAAGAGAAAGCAGATATTTTATCACACAAAATACCTGTCAGTAAACCATCAGTATGTAAATATCTGGCCAAAAAACACACTAAAAGCTAGAACTGAGAAAAAAAAACAAAACAAACAGATGACAGATTCTTTGAAAGTAAAAAACAACTCAAAAAATGTGATAATAAAATTATTAAAAGTGTTAGAAAACATTGCAAAAATCTTCTGAAACTGTGCATATGAGCATCAAAGGTGTCTGCATATGGAATAACTATTGTTAAGAAGGGGGAAAAAAACTACTACTTACATAACAAAGAAGGTAAATGCAAGCTTTGGTTCACATCCGCTAGCTACTGATTCACATTTTTGGATGATACAGTTGAGAGATTTCTAGGCTCAAAGTTAATACCATCCCCTGTCAATGTTGATTGAATCCATGGAGATAACCATACAAGGTACCACCTTTCTCCAAGAAAGGTTCTGGCATTTTTCTTCCATCCATAATCATAATCTCTTGAATGCCCATTAAACCACTCTTTGGTTGTTGATCCACGGTAAAGAATAAAACTATGCAGAACAAGGAAAGCAAGGCAAAATAGGAAGCCTACTACACAGGTATCAGCAACAAAGGCAAAGACGAAAGCCGAGCCCGAGACCTGACCTAGAGGGGAGAGAAGATGATGGTTTAGTAAACATTATGTGCTGTATATAACTGATAGCAATTATAGTATAAAATTATATACGAAATATTTTAACTTGTGGGGGATCCATGAGCTTAAACTCCATCAATTTCAAAATGAATTGCTGACAAAGTGTAGATACTTGGATGCACAGCATGGAAGCGAATGCCATCAACCTGTGGCCTCAGAGTTCAAGGCCAGAAGAAGCATGTTATCATATGTGATGGCTGTTGCCTGTTTGTTGCACTTTCTCCAATCTACCTGCCGAGAGCCAAATGATTGAAGGCTGAGTGGCATTGCGAGGGCCCTGATGTCCCGTGGGCTTGAAGGAGATGACTTGACATCACGTGGAAGGAGAGGGAGACTCGTTTTCCACATGGGACTCAGTCCTGGAAGTAGAAGACAGTACCACTTGGCAGACGTAAGAACAAAGCTGCAGGATACTTAAGCAACTGGTCTCCAATCTGAAATTGTAGTGTACACTATATAAGGACAATGGCGGACTTTGGTAGACTGGTAAGTACCTCCCCATTAGGCTGTTTTCACATGGGATACAAAAAAAAATGCAACAGCGGTACAAAATGCAAGTATGTGAAGCCCATGCTTTCCTATGGGTTCCTTCATATTAGTGATGTTTTGTATGCCGCTATCTTATGAGAAAAAAAAAATTGCGGCATGCTCTATATGGTCGAGATTTGCGATTTTTTTTGTTGTTGTTGTAGCCCATGTTCCCTATGGAGCTTTTGTTTTTGTTGCATCACTTTCGTGCAATGCGATTTTAACATTAGAAAATAGGCCCTAGCTGGACTTTCCAAAAAAAATAAATAAATAAAGGAATACTTACCCAAAAAGCTTGGACCAAATCCTATCGCTGCCCTCTGGAGCTCTGCCACACGTCCTGCAGTCCTCATTTGCCCACAGAAGATCACTTCAATCACAGCCATCGCATTGGTTCATCCAGCGCTGCATTGGTTGGCTGAGCAGCGCTCGAAAACTAATCAGAGCCATCACTTCTAGGAGTGGGAATTATGAATCTCACAACTAGAAAGTGATCTTCTGTGGGCGAACGAGGACTATAGGATGTGTGACAGAGTTCTGGAGAGCAGCGGGAGGACCCGGCCCAAGTCTTGTAGGCAAGTATGCCTTTATTTCTTGTATTGCAGTTAGGGCTTATTTTCGGGATAGGAAATGGCCTTCTTACAATAACACAACAAAACGCATTGCTGACACTACAAAATCATGGGGACAAAGCTGTGATAGCGCCATGATTTTGTAGCAGGGATATCGCTGTCTTCCCTCTGAAGGAGACCCAAGAGACTGTAGGGATACAAGGATATGATGATGCTTTAGGGTTAACAGGTTATGAGTTACTAAGGGTCGCTAGGAACTTAGGAGGCAGCAATCATGCTATGCTTTAATTTGGGATAAAAAGGGGAGGAAGATCTGAGAAAACTCAGACCTCACGGTTGGATTTCAGAAAGACAGATTTTAATGAACTCAGAAAGAGGGTAGGAAGAATCCAATGGTTGGATGTTCTTAAGGACAGAAATGTCTAAGAAAGTTGGGAAATATTGCGAAATGAGATTCTCAAAGCACATCGTTAACAATCCCTCAAAAAAAGGAAAAATGGGAAGCATTTAAAAGAGACCAGGATGGATGAATACAGAACTTGCACACATGTTAAAAAGGAAGAAAAATATGTTTATCAAATGGAAAGGGGGTGGTGAATATCTAAAGAAAAATATAATGTGGTCTGCAGAAACTGTAGGGCCAGTGTCAGGAAAGCTAAAGCTAATAATGAATTGAGGCTTGTAACAGAGGCCAAAAGCAATAAAGGATTTGGGGGTATGTCATAAGCAAAAGAAAAGTCAAAGATACTATTGGATGCTTACAAGATGAAAATGGTGAATTGGTTAAAAAGGATGATGAGAAGGCCAAACTTTCAAATTCCTATTTTGTATCTGTTTTCTCTCAAAGTAGATGGAACATCAACTGATCTTCCCTGTGCTATTGGAGGAATAAAAAAATGCAGGCTATATATACGCAGATAGATGGTGAGGGAACACATAGCTAACAAATGAATGCAAGTCTCAAGGTCCAGACAAATTACATCCTAGGATACTAAAGGAAGCAGCGGAGCTAATTGCTGAGCCACTCACCATAATCTTTGAAAATCCCTGGAGAACAGTAGAAGTCCCGGAAGATTGGAAAAGGGCAAATATTGTCCCCATCTTCAAAATGGGGAAGAAGGTGGATCCAGGAAACCACAGGCATATGAGCCTGACTTCTATACCAGGAAAGATCTTTGAACAAATTAATAAACAAACTGTATGCAAGTACTTGAATAAAAATGGAGTAATTAACTAGAGCCAGCATGGGGTTGTAACAAGTCATGTCCGACAAATTTAATTTCCTTCTGACAGAATCACCAACTAGGTTGATCAGGAAAATGCGGTGGATATAGTATATCTTGACTTTAGTAAAGCATTTCACAAAATATCTCATACTAGACTTACTGAAAAAAAATGACCAAATATGGAATTGACAAGTCTGTTAGGTGGGTTCACATCTGGCTGAGTGATCGTACTCAAAGAGTGGTCATAAATGGCTGCACATCTAAGTAAAATAATGTATCAGGTAGAGATGAGCGAGCACCAAAATGCTCGGGTGCTTGTTACTCGGGACGAAATTATTGCGATGCTCGAGGGTTCGTTTCGAATAACGAACCCCATTGAAGTCAATGGGCGACCCGAGCATTTTTGTATTTCGCCGATGCTCGCTAAGGTTTTCATGTGTGAAAATCTGGGCAATTCAAGAAAGTGATGGGAACGACACAGCAACGGATAGGGCAGGCGAGGGGCTACATGTTGGGCTGCATCTCAAGTTCACAGGTCCCACTATTAAGCCACAATACCGGCAAGAGTGGGCCCCCCCCCCTCCCAACAACTTTTACTTCTGAAAAGCCCTCATTAGCATGGCATACCTTAGCTAAGCACCACACTACCTCCAACAAAGCACAATCACTGCCTGCATGACACTCCGCTGCCACTTCTCCTGGGTTACATGCTGCCCAACCCCCCCCCCCCGCACGACAGTGTCCACAGCATACACCAAATTGTCCCTGCCCAGCCTTCAGCTGCCCTCATGCCACGCCACCCTCATGTCTATTTATAAGTGTGTCTGCCACAGGAAAAGCAGGCACACACTGCAGAGGGTTGGCATGGCTAGGCAGCGACCCCCCCATAAAAGGGGCGGGCCGATAGTCCACAATGCTGTACAGAAGCAATGAGAAATCCAATCCTGTGCCACCTCCATCTCGAGCTGCACACGTGGGCATAGCAATGGGGAACCTATGTGCCACACACTATTCATTCTGTCAAGGTGTCTGCATGCCCCAGTCAGACCGCGGTTTTTTATAAATAGTCACAGGCAGGTACAACTCCGCAATGGGAATTTCGTGTGCACCCACAGCATGGGTGGCTCCCTGGAACCCACCCGCTGTACATAAATGTATCCCATTGCAGTGCCCTGGACAGCAGAGCTAACGTCAGATGAAATGCAGGTGGGCTTCGGCCCACACTGCATGCCCCAGTCAGACTGGGGTTCTTTACAAGTGGACAGATGTAGTAACAACTCCCTGTGGACCCACAGCATGGGTGGGTGCCAGGAAGCCACCGGCGGTACATAAAAATATCCCATTGCATTGCCCAACACAGCTGAGGTAGTAATGTCGTGCTTAATGCAGGTGGGCTTCGGCCCACACTGCATGCCCCAGTCAGACTGGTAATATGTACCTTAACAGTAACCTCGTTGGTGGTAATGTGGTGGTGACTGCGGACCTGGTAGCGCGGTTTTATGTAGTTGGTTTTCGGAATGTGGCCAGGATTAAGTGGGCCGTGGCGGGGGGATGGTGGTGGTGCTCTCTTGTTGTGTCGTTAAAGGTGAAATTCTTGGACTGCCACCAGACGGACCAATGCAAAGGTATTTGCCAAGAATGTTTTCATTGTTGGAGGAGGAGGGCGATGTTTTGGAGGCACTATGTGTCCTCTACACGTGTCCGTGGTTATATGCACCTCAACAGTAACAGCGTTGGTGGGAAATGGCCTCGCCGCCATCATGTCTTTGTGAAGCCTCTGTTTCCACACCCCAGTGACATACCATTAGCAGCGGTATAGGCAGAGCCCAGAATTATTAACATTTCAGCGGTAGCATTAGGGACAGGCCCCACTAACATATCACTAGCAGCAGTATAGGGGGAGCGCAGTCTTAGTTCCATTTCAGTAATAGTAGCACTCAAGACAGGCCCCAGTAACATTCCCATTGCAGCAGTTTAGGGAGATAACAGTCTCTTTCACATTTCAGTAGCTGCAGTATAGACAAGGCCCCAGTTACATTTATGTAGCTAAAGTGTAGGCCAACCCCACACACACCTTTCTGTACCATGAGTGCAGGCGAAGAACATAGAAATTACTATGATTACACTGTAGGTGAGGGCCCAAAAAAATTGGTGTACCAACAGTAGTAATGTACCTCAGAAAAAATTGGCTATGCCCAACCAAGATGGCAGGTGAAACCCATTAATCGCTTTGGTTAATGTGGCTTAAGTGGTAACTAGGCCTGGAGGCAGCCCAGTTTAACGAAAAATTGGTTCAAGTTAAAGTTTCAACGCTTTTAAGAGCATTGAAAAGTATAAAAATTGTTTAGAAAAATTATATGAGTGAGCCTTGTGGCCCTAAGAAAAATTGCCCGTTCTGCGTGATTACGTGAGGTTTCAGGAGGAGGAGCAGGAGGAGGAGGAGGAATATTATACAGAGATTGATGAAGCAGAAATGTCCCCGTTTTGGATGGTGAGAGAGAATGATGCTTCCAACCGCGGGTGCAGCCTACGTATTGCTTAGGTATCGCTGCTGTCCGCTGGTGGAGAAGAGAAGTCTGGGGAAATCCAGGCTTTGTTCATCTTGATGAGTGTTAGCCTGTCGGCACTGTCGGTTGACAGGCGGGTACGCTTATCTGTGATGATTCCCCCAGCCGCACTAAACACCCTCTCTGACAAGACGCTAGCCGCAGGACAAGCAAGCACCTCCAGGGCATACAGCGCGAGTTCAGGCCACGTGTCCAGCTTCGACACCCAGTAGTTGTAGGTGGCAGAGGCGTCACGGAGGACGGTCGTGCGATCGGCTACGTACTCCCTCACCATCCTTTTACAGTGCTCCCGCCAACTCAGCCTTGACTGGGGAGCGGTGACACAGTCTTGCTGGGGAGCCATAAAGCTGGCAAAGGCCTTGGAGAATGTTCCCCTGCCTGCGCTGTACATGCTGCCTGATCTCTGCGCCTCCCCTGCTACCTGGCCCTCGGAACTGCGCCTTCTGCCACTAGCGCTGTCGGATGGGAAGTTTACCATCAGTTTGTGCACCAGCGCCCTGTGGTATAGCATCATTCTCGAACCCCTTTCCTCTTCGGGAATGAGAGTGCAAAGGCTCTCCTTATACCGTGGATCGAGCAGTGTGTACACCCAGTAATCCGTAGTGGCCAGAATGCGTGTAACGCGAGGGTCACGAGAAAGGCATCCTAACATGAAGTCAGCCATGTGTACCAGGGTACCTGTACGCAACACATGGCTGTCCTCACTCGGAAGATCACTTTCAGGATCCTCCTCCTCCTCCTCCTCCTCTGGCCATACACGCTGAAAGGATGACAGGCAAGCAGCATCTGTCCCCTCAGCAGTGGGCCAAGCTGTCTCTTCCCCCTCCTCCTCATGCTCCTCCCCCTCCTCCTCAACACGCTGAGATATAGACATGAGGTTGCTCTGACTA
This sequence comes from Eleutherodactylus coqui, assembly GCF_035609145.1. Classification (NCBI taxonomy): domain Eukaryota; kingdom Metazoa; phylum Chordata; class Amphibia; order Anura; family Eleutherodactylidae; genus Eleutherodactylus; species Eleutherodactylus coqui. The sequence goes on from NC_089847.1 coordinate 70,775,931, forward strand.
TCCAGCGACATACTGTCTTCCCCCGCCTCCGTTTCTGATTCCAAAGCGTCTGCCTTTATGCTTTGCAGGGAACTTCTCAAGAGGCATAGCAGAGGAATGGTGACGCTAATGATTGCAGCATCCCCGCTCACCATCTGGGTAGACGCTTCAAATTTTCCAAGGACCTGGCAGATGGCTGCCAACCAGGCCCACTCTTCTGTAAATAATTGAGGAGGCTGACTCCCACTGCGGCGCGCAAGTTGGAGTTGGTATTCCACTATAGCTCTACGCTGCTCATAGAGTCTGGCCAACATGTGGAGCGTAGAGTTCCACCGTGTGGGCACGTCGCACAGCAGTCGGTGCACTGGCAGATTAAACCGATGTTGCAGGGTCCGCAGGGTGGCAGCGTGCGTGTGGGATTTGCGGAAATGTGAGCAGAGCTGGCGCACCTTTCCGAGCAGGTATGACAAGTGGGGGTAGCTTTTCAGAAAGCGCTGAACCACCAAATTAAAGACATGGGCCAGGCATGGCACGTGCGTGAGACTGCCGAGCTGCAGAGCCGCCACCAGGTTACGGCCGTTGTCACACACGACCAGGCTCTTCTCTCCTAAGCTGAGTAGTTTCAGCACGGCCTGCTGACGCTTGCCCACCGCTGTGCTGCCACGCCGCGTGACACCGACTGCTGGCGACGTGCTGCTGCTGACACATCTTGATTGCAAGACAGAGGTTGCGTAGGAGGAGGAGGGTGGTTTAGTGGAGGAAGCATACACCGCCGCAGATACCAGCACCGAGCTGGGGCCCGCAATTCTGGGGGTGGGTAGGACGTGAGCGGTCCCAGGCTCTGACTCTGTCCCAGCCTCCACTAAATTCACCCAATGTGCCGTCAGGGAGATATAGTGGCCCTGCCCGCCTGTGCTTGTCCACGTGTCTGTTGTTAAGTGGACCTTGGCAGTAACCGCGTTGGTGAGGGCGCGTACAATGTTGCGGGAGACGTGGTCGTGCAGGCCTCGGACGGCACATCGGGAAAAGTAGTGGCGACTGGGAACCGAGTAGCGCGGGGCCGCCGCCGCCATCATGCTTTTGAAAGCCTCCGTTTCCACAAGCCTATACGGCAGCATCTCTAGGCTGATCAATTTTGCAATGTGCACGTTTAACGCTTGAGCGTGCGGGTGCGTGGCGTCGTACTTGCGCTTGCGCTCAAACTGTGGCGCTAGCGACGTCTGGACGCTACGCTGAGAGACATTGCTGGATGGGACCGAGGACAGCAGAGGTGAGGGTGTGGGTGCAGGCCAGGAGATGGTAGTGCCTGTGTCCTCAGAGGGGGGTTGGATCTCAGTGGCAGGTTGGGGCACAGGGGGAGAGGCATTGGTGCAAACCGGAGGCGGTGAACGGGCATCGTCCCACATTGTGGGGTGCTTGGCCATCATATGCCTGCGCATGCTGTTGGTGGTGCCTCCCCAGCTGATCTTGGCGCGACAAAGGTTGCACACCACTGTTCGTCGGTCGTCAGGCGTCTCTGTGAAAAACTGCCACACCGTAGAGCACCTTGACCTCTGCAGGGTGGCATGGCGCGAGGGGGCGCTTTGGGAACCAGTTGGTGGATTATTCGGCCTGGCCCTGCCTCTACCCCTGGCCACCGCACTGGCTCGGCCTGTGCCCACACCCTGACTTGGGCCTCCGCGTCCTCGCCCGCGTCCACGTTCTATAGGCCTACCCCTACCTCTCAGCATGGTGTATTACCAGTGATTTGATTTCCCAGGCAGGAAATAAATTGGCGCAAGCCTGCAGGCCAAATAGATTTTTTTCCCTTTTTTTAAAAGGAAAGGCCCACTGCGTATATTCAATCAATAATAAATGTGTTGTGGCCCTGCAAATGTGTCACAGAACTGCAGTGTTGCAGAGTTATTAACTACAGCAGAGCGGTGATTTCCCAGGCAGGAAATAAATTGGCGCAAGCCTGCTGTTAAACGTAGCTGGCTGCGTATGATTTCTTTACGTTCTCCACCCACCACACACGTACCAAGAACGCTGAGGACTGTCAGAGGCAGGCCAAATACAATGTTTCCCTTTTTTTTTTTTAAAGGGAAGGCCCACTGACTATATTCAATCAGATAAGAAATGTGTTCCACAGAACTGCAGTGTTATATAAAGTGCAGCAGAGCGGTGATTTTTCCCAAGCAGGAAATAAATTGGCGCAAGCCTGCTGTTAAACGTAGCTGGCTGCGTATGATTTATTTACGTTCTGCACCCACCACACACGTACCCAGAACGCTGAGGACTGTCAGAGGCAGGCCAAATAGAATGTTTCCCTTTTTTTTTTAAAGGGAAGGCCCACTGACTATATTCAATCAGATAAGAAATGTGTTCCACAGAACTGCAGTGTTATATAAAGTGCAGCAGAGCGGTGATTTTTCCCAGGCAGGAAATAAATTGGCGCAAGCCTGCTGTTAAACGTAGCTGGCTGCGTATGATTTATTTACGTTCTGCACCCACCACACACGTACCCAGAACGCTGAGGACTGTCAGAGGCAGGCCAAATAGAATGTTTCCCTTTTTTTTTAAAGAAAAGACCCACTGACTATATTCAATCAATAATATATGTCTTCTGGCCCTGCCTACACAATTCTGTCCCTGTAGTATTACTGCAGGGCGCAATGCTCTGCACAGTCGATTTTGAAAAAAAAAAATATGCAACACTGCTAACAGCAGCCTGCACAGTACTGCACACGGTTAAATGTGGCCCTAAGAAGGACCGTTGGGGTTCTTGAAGCCTACACTCACTCCTAACACTCTCCCTGCCTAACCACCACTTCTGTCCCTGTATAATTACTGCAGGGCGCAATGCTCTGCACGGCCGATATACAAAAAAAAAAAAAAATGTGCACCACTGCAAAAGGCAGCCTCCAGAGTACTGCACACTGTTAGATGTGGCCCTAAGAAGGACCGTCGGGGTTCTTGAAGCCTACACTAACTCCTAACGCTCTCCCTACAGCAGCTCCGGCACCAGCACTGTCCCTCAGCTATCTCACAAGGCATCTGTGGCGAGCCGCGGGAGGGGCCGACTTCTATACTCGGGTGACATCTGCTCTCCCCAGCCACTCACAGCAGGGGGGTGGTATAGGGCTGGAACATCACAGGGGGAAGTTGTAATGCCTTCCCTGTTTTCAATTGGCCAGAAAAGCGCGCTAACGTCTCAGACAGGAAACTGAAAGTAACCCGAACATCGCGTGGTACTCGTTAAGAGTAACGAGCATCCCGAACACGCTAATATTCGCCCGAGCATCAAGCTCGGACGAGTACGTTCGCTCATCTCTAGTATCAGGGTACCATAAGGCTCTATCCTAGGCCCAGTGTTGTTCAACATTTTTATAGATGATCTGGAGGAGGTAATTGATGGGAAACTGATCAAATTTGACAGTGACAAGGCTAGAACGGATAGCTAACACAAGGGAAGAGATGGAAAGTATTCAAAAAGATCTAGAAAAGCTTGAACGGTGGGTGGCGACTAACAGAATGGTATTTAACAAGGAGAAATGCAAAGTCCTACATGTGGGCAAGAAAAATGAAAAAAGCACATACAAAAGGGGAGGAATTGGACTAAGCACATGTGAAAAAGACTAGGGTATACTAATAGATCATAGACTGAACATGAGTCAGCAATGTGATGCAGCAGCCAAAAAGGCAAACACAATTCTGGAATGTATTAAGAGAAGCATAGAGTCTAGATCATGTGAGGTCATTATCCCCCTCTACTCTTCCTTAGTCAGTCCTCATCTGGAATACTGTGTCTGGTTCTGGGCACCCCACTTTAAAAAAGACATAGACAAACTAGAGCACGCTCAGAGAAGATTTACCAAGATGGTGAGTGGTCTGCAAATCTATGAGGAACTGTTAAAGGGGAATGTTTAGCTTGCAAAAAAGAAGGCTGAGAGGAGACTTAATAGCAGTCTTCAAATATATGAAGGGCTTTCACAATGCAGAGGGCTCAGCCCTATTCTCATTTGCACATGGAAAGACTAGAAGCAATGGGATGAAACTGAAAGGGAGGAGACACAAATTAGATATTAGAAAAAACTTTCTGACAGTGAGGGTGATTAATGAGTGGAACAGGTTACCATGGGAGGTGGCGAGTTCTCCTTCAATGGAAGTGTTCAAACAAAGGCTGGACAAATATCTGTTTGAGATGATTTAGTAAATCCTGCACTGAACAGGGGGTTGGACCTGAAGACTCGGGAGGTTCCTTAAAGGGGTTCTGTCATTAAAAACAAAAAATTTTATACTTACCTATTGCTCCCCAGGCAGCCTGCTTACCTCTTCTTCTTATCCCAAATCTTCTCCTGGAGCCGCTTGTCAATTCGGTCACGTGACCTCCAGCACCCGATTTTCTTCCATCCGGTCAAAAAGCGTACACTGCCTACCTTCCGCTTCCTTCAGGTCAATGTACGCATACGTCACTAGTGACGTGTGCGTACATTGTCTTGTGAGGAAGCGCGGAATGAAGGTAGCCGCGCGAGACAACGGCACGACTGCGCACGCGCGAGACAGCGGCACACGACTGCGCATGCGCGAGTCTGCGGCGCGCTCGCCTGGGAGCACTTTACACGTGCACACTCTCTGCCAATAGAAATGTATCCCTGACACTGTTGTCAGGCAGAATACATTTCTATTAGCCAATGGAAATGCAAGCTTCTGCTGCCTCTCGGCCAATAGAAATGTATCCCTGACACTGTTGTCAGGCAGAATATATTTCTATTAGCCAATGGAAATGCAAGCTTCTGCATATAAGCATATATATATTTTATTTATATAAATATATATATATAAATAAAAGTATATATATAAAAAAGCATATATGTGTGTGCATATATAAATATATGCATATATATATATGTGTGTGTGTGCATATATGTGTATATATATATATGTATATATATGTATATATGCATATATATATATGCATATGCATATATATATATATGCATATGCATATATATATATATATGCACACACATATATGCTTTTATATATATATATATATATATATATATATATATAAAAATAAAAGAATATATATAAAAAGCATATATGCATATATATATATATATATATATATATATATATATATATATATATATATATGCATATATATGCTATCTGTATCTGTCTACCCGTCTGTGTCTATCCGTCTGTATTTATCCGTCTATCCGTCTGTATTTATCCGTCTACATTTATCTCTCTATGCATCTGTATTTATCCATCTATCCGTCTGTAATTATCCGTCTGCCCGTCTATCCATCCGCGTCTATTCATCTATATGTTTATGTGTATATACACACATATATCTATCTAGCTTTATTTGTCTGTGTGTGTGTATATGGCGGTTTCAGGCGAATGTAATTTTCCTCCCTTATGCGGCCATGATTGTCACGGCCGTATATTGGGACAAAACTAAGCCTATGATTACTGTGGTTTCTCTCTCGTTAATACTTGACCGAGAAAATATAGGACCTCCCCTATGAATACTATGTGCGTGAAAGATCAGGCGGCCGCCGTATTCCCACCATTTATTTTTTTTCTTACAGTTGCTCCTACAGCGGTGTGTGTGTGTTTGTTTGTTTGTTTGTTTGTTTGTATGTATGTATGTATGTATGTATGTATGTATGTATGTGTATATATATGATACACACATACGCACATCACAAGGCATTGTTCTTACAAGGCGCACTGCACTGGCAGACACACTCGCATATTTGCCATGCGAGATATTGGTTTGAGTTTCTCGTGCTGATATAGTGCTCACTTGTGTAAAATCAGCCACAGAGAATGAATTTAACATCACCAAAGACATAAAGCTATACATTGCCCTCTATTGTCAGCATGCTGTTATCCTGACCCCCAAGTGTCAATGCATAATGCATCCCAAGTGGCAGCGTGCCCACCCATATCACATCTTGTATCCAAGCTAGAGGCGATACAACAGGGTCCTAGAACGTCCATGCCCGTCCGTTTCGCATTTTGAATCCAAGCTAGAGGTAGTACAACAGGGTACTAGAATCTCCATGTCCACCCGTATCACATCTTGTATCCAAGCTAGAGGTGGTACAACGGGATACTAGAGCCTTCATGCCTGCCTGTATCACATCTTGTATCCAAGCTAGAGGTGGTACAACGGGATACTAGAGCCTCCATGCCTGCCTGTATCACATCTTGTATCGAAGCTAGAGTTGGTACAACGGGATACTAGAGCCACCATGCCCGCCTGTATCGCATCTTGTATCCAAGCTAGAGGTAGTAAACAGGGTACTAGAGTATCCATGCCCGCCCATATCACATCTTGTATCCAAGCTAGAGGTGGCCCAACAGGGTACTAGAGCCTCCATGCTCCCCGTATCACATCTTGTATCTAAGCTACAGGTGGTACAACAGGGTACTAGAGACTCCATGCCTCCCCATATCACATCTTGTATTCAAGCTAGAGGTGGCCCAACAGGGTACTAGAGCCTCCATGCTCCCCGTATCACATCTTGTATCTAAGCTACAGGTGGTACAACAGGGTACTAGAGACTCCATGCCTCCCCATATCACATCTTGTATTCAAGCTAGAGGCGGTACAACAGGGTACTAGAGCCTCCATGCCCCCCGTATCACATCTTGTATCTAAGCTACAGGTGGTACAACAGGGTACTAGAGCCTCCATGCCCCCCGTATCACATCTTGTATCTAAGCTACAGGTGGTACAACAGGGTACTAGAGCCTGCATGCCCGCCTATATCACATCTTGTATCCAAGCTAGAGGTGGTACAACAGGGTACTAGAGCCTGCATGCCCCCTGTATCACATCTTGTATCCAAGCTAGAGGCGGTACAACAGGACATACATATATACATACAATAAGACCAGCTTTATACAGATGTAAGTGCAGTTGCGCACACTTTTGTGCACTTTTTTGTCTCTCTGAGGGCAGCCGCACATGGGTGTAAGCGTGGAACGTACATGTCCTATGCAGTGTGTAGATATATTACTATACATATTATATGTGTGTGTGTGTGTATGTATGTGTATATATATATATATATATATATACACACACACATACATACATATATCTATACACACACATCTTGATACATATACGCATAGATAAATGTATATATACATACACTCATACAATACATTGCATGGGGAATATTCCTGTTTTTACCATGTGGAGTGACTACTGTGAGTGATTTTTATGAGTGACTGCTTTGAGTGACTACAGTGAGTGGCTACTGTGAGATTGCAGGGAAGATCTGGAGGCCCTTGGGAAACTCTGGGTGTTCAGAGACCCAGGGAGAAACACTAGCAGATTTTGGTAGACTGCAGGCAGGACTATTCACTGCACTGGATGGGCGGAAGTAGCTTTGTGAGGGAGGAAGTGGTCAGCACAGCAAGGGGTGCTGGGAGATGACCTCCTAGCAGGAGGGGCTGAAGATGTAAACAGAGCATGGAGGTGAAAAATGGAGCCTAGGTAAGTACAACTACTGAAAAAAACGTTTTATATGTGTTATTTACCACAGGTTGTGCCAGCGGGGCAGATTTACTGGAGAAAAAAAATACAGATTGTAATGACAGAACCCCTTTAAACTCTACCATTCTATGATTCTATGAGGAAGTTAATCATTAGGAGTCATAAAATAATGTGATGTGTAAAATAGCATGTGATGGGAAGATAAGGCACTTTGTAGTAGGGGTGTCACGTGCAAATGATAACGTTTGGTTAAGGGAGTGAAGTTCTGCATTCTGAACACACTCTTGCACCTACGGTGCACTACGTGACAATGTTTGTGTCATACTTTGGACCTTGAAGAGTCTAGAGAAGTGTTGAGATGTATAGACTCAAACGAAGTTCAAGTGCCTGCAGTTCCAAAATTTCTGGTTAATATTTTGTAACGTTTAAAGTGACCTCATGCTCTCCTATGAGCACAAGCAAAACCATTCTTATGTTTAGTAAAGTTTATTGTGTTAAAAGAAAAAAAAAAAAAGACCCTTGCCTATGCCACTGTTCGTCAGCTGCTGTGACTCTGGTACCTACCTGTGATGTATTTCATTATGGAATTGGACAAGACAATCTAGCCTTCATTCCCCACATGTATCAATGAGCTTAAGGCTGCCTGTCCACGGGCGTTGCGAAATCCCGTGGCGAATCACCGCCATGGGAGCTGGCACCCGGGAGCAGGAGCCGGCAGATGAATGTCTGCAGTGAGCCTATCTCACACCTGCGAATTGCTGCGATTTGCCCTCCGTGAGCGGAGAATTGCTATGAGTCTCCGCTCGTGGACAGGGGGGCTGCACTCTCCATAGCAACGCTATGGAGAGTGTTCACTGCATTCCCTGCAGCCGGATTATCGCCGTGGGGAACGCAATGAAAATTCGCCCGTGGACTGGAGCCCTTAAGAGTCCATTACTCTGCCATATGGCCTTTTGTTTAGAATACTTTTGGTAGGTACTAACAACTGCATACCAGGAACACCCCACAAGACCTGCCAATCTGGAGGAACAACTCTAAAAAAATAAATGGAAACTATAAAGTTTTTTCATATTTCTTAACATCTATTATACGGAAAGGGACAAGATCATTTTACATCAAAATAGCTCATCAATAGTTGATTGTGGCAGGGTCTGGCATTCGGGGTCCCCACTAATCAGCCGTTCGCCAGGGCCTAGAAACAGAACTACACTGCAGCAACTGGGTTGGTAATGCAGCCTCAGCTCCCAGTGAACTCAATGGAAAACCCCTTTAATTCCTTATAAATAAATACAGTAAAAAGCTCTAGATTCTATTAGACCGTTATTAAAAGGACCTGCTAGGTAATCGATTTAGTAAAAAAAAAAAAAAAAAAAGACTATGAATCTCATACATGAAAGTTAAAATGAGTCAGCCTTTAAAACAGATTCCTTTGATGAAGAGCTTCTGTAAGATCCTTTTACAGATAGAGAAAATATAGCACCCACTGATGATCATCTGGACCTTCTGTTCAGATGCTGTTAGAGATCACCTGCAATAGGCAGAGCATATATGTGCAGAACTTCTCCTATTACTACAAATATGCTATGGATGCATCCACATTGTCTTCTTCAGGAAATAACTATAGGTGATGCAAAGGTAGACCCATATGCTCTTCTGCTATTAAATTAAAGAGGTTGTGAGGTTGTAAAATTGTAAACCACTTAGGACCTCTTTCAGGATAGGCCACCAATAGATCAGCGGAATCAGCATTTGTGTACAGAACGGTTTTCTGCAACAAGCACATGGCTCCGTTCTTAATTTAATAGCTATGCTTGGTATTGCAGGCCAAGTATCCAGTAAAATGAATGATAACTTGTCCTGCAATACCAAGCCTGGCCCCTTCACTAAGAACGGGGTTGTTAGCTTCCTGCAGAAATACGCTCAATGCACAAGCACAAAGGCTAGTGAACAGCTGATTGGCACGGGTCCCTGGCAACAGGCCTCTACCCATCTACCATTAATGACCTATCTTAAGAATAGGCCATCAAGTTTACAACTGTTACAATGGCATTATGTTAGGTGTGTGTTTTTACATATTCATATAGTATTGTTATAGATTCTGCATTGGGACCTAGAAGTAAGTTACGCCTCTGGCCTGCCCTAAAATTGAGAGGAATCTTTGTTATTTGTACCAGGCCCAGCCTTTATCAGTGATCTATGGGCAATTCTTCTTTGCATTAGTTTTCATATGAGACCCAGATTTACTAAAATGTGCCAGGTTTTTGACCACATAGCACTCGAACACTGTCTTAGATGATTTGCACCACATTTATTATGTACTGTATATTAGCCACTTTCAGGCATTTTTTGCCATGGCCAAAAAAGGGGCATGGCGTTGTGGGAAAGGGGTAGGCTTCACAGGAAAAAGGCATAAGTGCACTATTTGGTCCAAAAGTTGCACCAATATTTTGGTGGGAAAAGTGCAGTAGACAAAGCTAACTAATGGGTAGTATAAACTTAGACTAAACAGATTTATCATCCAGCACTGTGCTAAACCTGGCACATTTAAAGGCGTTTTCCCACTTCTAGCTGTTTTGCTTCAGGAATTGGATACACTGGGCATTGTCCATTGGCCCGGTTTGGTACTGCATTCACATCAATGGGACTCGGCCTGCAATATCAACGAAGACAACTGTGCAATGTACAGAGCTGTCTGCTTCCTGTAGAAAAACAGATAGACAATCTCTTTAACCCCTTAAGGACATGGCTCTTTTTCTTCCCTATTTTTAGTTTGTCCTCCTTTATCTATCTACGTAGCTATATAAGGGCTTGTTTTTTGAGGAACATGTTGTATTTTTCAATGTTACTATTTAATGTACAATATAATGAACTGAAAAACATAAAAAAAAATCTAAGTGGAGTAAAATGTAAAAAATAGAGATGAGCGAGGGTACTCGGTAAGGACAGATACTCGAGCAAGTATCATACTTACCGAGTACCTGCCTGCTCACCTGCAAAGATTCGGGTGCCAGCGGGGGTGAGCGCTGTGTTGCGGGAGCGAAAGCCAGAGAGCGCGGGCCATCTTCACCTCGCTCTCCCCGCCCCCGAATCTTTGCGGGCGAGCAGGCAGGTACTCGGTAAGGATGATACTCGCTCGAGTATCAGCCCTTACCGAGTACACTCACTCATCTCTCATAAAAAAAAGAGACGAAATTACACCATCTTTCGGTGCACCTTTTTTCTACGGTGCACAAGCTGCAACAAAAATGACATAACTTTATTCTATGGGTCAGTACGATACCAAACTTATATGGTTTTTCTTTTTGCTGCACTACTTTTATTTTTTTCAAAAATTTAATTTTTTAAAATAATTTTCTGCAGCCATCTTCCGAGCGCAATAACATTTTTATTTTTCCATCAATATAGTTGTACGAGGGCTCATTTTTTGCAGCACATCCTGTAATTTGTGTTGGTACCATTTTGGAATATATATGACTTTGATCGTGTTTCTGGCGTTCTTTATTTTTTTTTCTGACAACGTTAATCTTGTGGGGTAAATAATGCATTATTTTGATATATCTGACTTTTTTGGACACAGAGATACCAAATATGTATTTTTGTTTTATTATTTAGACTCTTTTATTATAAATATTGCAAAGGGTTTTTTGTTAACTTTTTATTGTTTTTTTAATAATTAGTAAACTTAATTGTTCTTATTTTTAGTTTTTTTAGTTCTAGTGGGGAGATCAACATACGATGCTTTGATTGCTCCTGCAGTATGATGTAATGCCATAGCATTATATCATACTGCGATCGGGCAGGCAGTCTATCAAGCCACCCCACAGGCATGGCTTGATGGGCATTTTGCCAAGACAGCTCAGGGGCCTTTCAGAAGGCCCCTGGCTGCCATGACATCTGCACGGCTCCCTATGATCTAATTGCGGGGGGCTATACGGGACCCCTGAACATTGTTTAGGGGATTTAATTGCAAGCAGTCTTTGTAAGCAGTCTTCATTGACAAGTCTCAGAATCTATACATCTAAAATATGGTTTTTTTCGGCCTTACATACTATGAAAATATATGTCCATTTATTTCAGCCTATTAATCCCAAATGTTGATCCAGAGGAAGGCAAAAAAATCTCAATATGTATTATTTTTATACATCTTTATTATTTATTTTTTTAAGTGGCTGGTGGATGAAGTAACCCTTGATTAGTATTTAAACTATTAAAAGAAGCACTTTCTGTTGTAACTTTAATACATGATTTTATAGCTTTAGTATTTATTGCAGATGGAAATGAATAAAGACGTTTACCTGTAAGGAACATCATCCAAGGCATAAGAAGTAGGAAGAAGCTGTGAAGGCTGAAGCCCTGATGTAGCAAATCCATGAAAATTTCAGCATTGAGAATTGTGGCAAGAAGCAGCGCCAGCAATGCATTCAGTAATGCACAAAAAAAGTAGCGATAGTTTGAGTAGCCGACACACTTTCCAAGTAGGGTGCAATGGTGGTCACGTCGAAGTACACACACATTACAGTTATAGCAGTGGTGACATCTCGGAGGAATGTGGGTCTGGCAGCTATAGCAATACCTAAAAAAATACGGAAAACATAAATCACAAAAAAGGACCCAAGACTGAAAGTGGGGAATCACTGAAGTATGTAAAAACATGAATACATGATTCCTACACAGATATAATCTGACTTTTCAGTCTCTCTTTATTAACTCCTTGAGGACATGGCTCTTTTTTATTCCATTTTCGCTTTTTCCTCCCACCTTTAAAAAAATCATAACTCTTTTATTTATCCATTGATGTAGATGTCTGAGGGCTTGATTTTTGTGGGACGAGTAGTATTTTTCAATGGTACTATTTAATGTACCACATGATATACGGAAATCTTCTAAAAATAATTCTAAGTGGAGTGAAATGGAAAAAAAAACAAACTGAAATTTCGCCATCTTTGAGTACGTCTTGTTTCTACAGCGTACACACTGCAACTAAAATGATATAACCTCTATTCTATAAGTCAGTACGAATACAACGATACCAAATTTAGGTTTTTTTTGCAGTACCACTTATATTTTTTTTCAAAGACGTTATTTTTTTTTTTATTTTCTGCCGCCCTCTTTTGAGCACAGCCCTTCACAGTTGGGACTAAAACTTCCAATTTTATTAGAAAAAGCTTAAAAACACATAACGTGGGGGCACATACAAAAAACAAAATAGTCCCTGTGCAGAAAATGCATAGGTGATAATGCATGAATTAGCACTTTTAAAGCGAACCCTCTGAACTCAGCCCCGTCCTACCATCCAGGCTGGAGGCTATGCTTCTCTGACTATATCTTAGTTTAGCTACTTGATCCATTGGGATATCTCTATCAGATAGTAATGCATTAGTGAATTCATCTATACTAGAGAGTAGTGCTCGGCAGTTCAGAATAGTGCTATTTCATTTAGGCATGTACTGTAGATCAGAGGGTTAGCTTTAAAAGTGCTAATTAATGCATTATCACTAGAGATGAGCGAGCACCAAAATGCTCGGGTGCTCGTTACTCGGGACGAAAATTTTGCGATGCTCGAGGGTTCGTTTCGAGTAACGAACCCCATTGAAGTCAATGGGCGACCCGAGCATTTTTGTATATCGCCGATGCTCGCTAAGGTTTCCATTTGTGAAAATCTGGGCAATTCAAGAAAGTGATGGGAACGACACAGCAACGGATAGGGCAGGCGAGGGGCTACATGTTGGGCTGCATCTCAAGTTCCCAGGCCCCACTATTAAGCCACAATAGCGGCAAGAGTGGGCCCCCCCCTCCCAACAATTTTTACTTCTGAAAAGCCCTCATTAGCAATGCATACCTTAGCTAAGCACCACACTACCTCCAACAAAGCACAATCACTGCCTGCATGACACTCCCCTGCCACTTCTCCTGGGTTACATGCTGCCCAACCCCCCCCCCCCCCCCACACACGACCCAGTGTCCACAGCGCACACCAAATTGTCCCTGCGCAGCCTTCAGCTGCCCACATGCCACACGCTGGCCTCATGCCACACCACCCTCATGTCTATTTATAAGTGCGTCTGCCATGAGGAGAAACCGCAGGCACACACTGCAGAGGGTTGGCACGGCTAGGCATCGAACCTCTTTAAAAGGGGCGGGGCGATAGCCCACAATGCTGTGCAGAAGCAATGATAAATATAATCCTGTGCCACAGCCATCAGGAGCTGCACACGTGGGCATAGCAATGGGGAACCTATGTGCCACACACTAGTCATTCTGTCAAGGTGTCTGCATGCCCCAGTCAGACCGCGGTTTTTTATAAATAGTCACAGGCAGGTACAACTTCGCAATGGGAATTCCGTGTGCACCCACAGCATGGGTGGCTCCCTGGAACCCACCGGCTGTACATAAATGTATCCCATTGCAGTGCCCTGGACAGCAGAGCCAACGTCAGATAAAATGCAGGTGGGCTTCGGCCCACACTGCATGCCCCAACCTGACCGGGCTTTTTAATTCATAGAGACAGGCAGGTACAACTCCCTATTGTGAAGTCCCTGTGGACCGACAGCATGGGTGGGTGCCAGGAAGCCACCGGCGGCACATAAATATATCCCATAGTATTGCCCATCACAGCTGAGGTAATGTCATGTTTAGTGCAGGTGGGCTTCGGCCCACACTGCATGCCCCAGTCAGACTGGGGTACTTTAGTTCTTTAGAAGTGGACATAGTTACAACTCCGTGTGGACCGACAGCATGGGTGGCTCCCTGGAACCCACCGGCGGTACATAAATATATCCCATAGCATTGCCCATCACAGCTGAGGTAATGTCATGTTTAATGCAGGTGGGCTTCGGCCCACACTGCATGCCCCAGTCAGACCGGGGTTCTTTAGAAGTGGACACATGTAGTTACAACTCCGTGTGGACCGACAGCATGGGTGAGTGCCAGGAAGCCACCGGCGGTACATAAATAAATCCCATTGCAGTGCCCATCACAGCTGAGGTAATGTCATGTTTAATGCAGGTGGGCTTCGGCCCACACTGCATGCCCCAGTCAGACTGGGGTTCTTTAGAAGTGGACACATGTAGTTACAACTCCGTGTGGACCGACAGCATGGGTGGCTCCCTGGAACCCACCGGCGGTACATAAATATATCCCATTGCAGTGCCCAGCACAGCTGATGTAACGTCAGCTGTAATGCAGGTGGGCAAAAAATTAATTGGATTACACTGTAGGCGAGGGCCCCAAAAAATTGGTGTACCAACAGTACTAATGTACCTCAGAAAAATTGCCCATGCCCAACCAAGAGGGCAGGTGAAACCCATTAAATCGCTTTGGTTAATGTGGCTTAATTGGTAACTAGGCCTGGAGGCAGCCCAGTTAAAATAAAAATTGGTTCAGGTGCAAGTTTCAACGCTTTAATGAGCATTGAAACGTATAAAAATTGTTTAGAAAAATTATATGACTGAGCCTTGTGGGCCTAAGAAAAATTGCCCGTTCGGCGTGATTACGTGAGGTTTCAGGAGGAGGAGCAGGAGGAGGAGGAAGAATATTATACACAGATTGATGAAGCAAAAAGGTCCCCGTTTTTGATGGTGATAGAGAACGATGCTTCCATCCGCGGGTGCAGCCTACGTATTGCTTAGGTATCGCTGCTGTCCGCTGGTGGAGAAGAGAAGTCTGGGGAAATCCAGGCTTTGTTCACCTTGATGAGTGTAAGCCTATCGGCACTGTCGGTTGACAGGCGCGTACGCTTATCCATGATGATTCCCCCAGCTGCACTAAACACCCTCTCTGACAAGACGCTAGCCGCAGGACAAGCAAGCACCTCCAGGGCATACAGCGCGAGTTCAGGCCACGTGTCCAGCTCAGACACCCAGTAGTTGTAGGGGGCAGAGGCGTCACGGAGGACGGTCGTGCGATCGGCTACGTACTCCCTCAGCATCCTTTTACAGTGCTCCTGCCGACTCAGCCTTGACTGGGGAGCGGTGACACAGTCTTGCTGGGGAGCCAGAAAGCTGTCAAAGGCCTTAGAGAGTGTTCCTCTGCCTGTGCTGTACATGCTGCCTGATCTCCGCGCCTCCCCTGCTACCTGGCCCTCGGAACTGCGCCTTCTGCCACTAGCGCTGTCGGATGGGAATTTTACCATCAACTTGTCCGCCAGGGTCCTGTGGTATAGCATCACTCTCGAACCCCTTTCCTCTTCGGGTATCAGAGTGGAAAAGTTCTCCTTATACCGTGGGTCGAGCAATGTGTACACCCAGTAATCCGTAGTGGCCAGAATGCATGTAACGCGAGGGTCACGAGAAAGGCATCCTAACATGAAGTCAGCCATGTATGCCAGAGTACCTGTACGCAACACATGGCTGTCCTCACTAGGAAGATCACTTTCAGGATCCTCCTCCTCCTCCTCCTCAGGCCATACACGCTGAAAGGATGACAGGCAAGCAGCATGGGTACCGTCAGCAGTGGGCCAAGCTGTCTCTTCCCCCTCCTCCTCATGCTCCTCCTCCTCCTCCTCAACGTGCTGAGATATAAACAGGAGGGCGCTCTGACTATCCAGCGACATACTGTCTTCCCCCGGCTCTGTTTCCGAGCGCAAAGCGTCTGCCTTTATGCTTTGCAGGGAACTTCTCAAGAGGCATAGCAGAGGAATGGTGACGCTAATGATTGCAGCATCGCCGCTCACCATCTGGGTAGACTCCTCAAAGTTTCCAAGGACCTGGCAGATGTCTGCCAACCAGGCCCACTCTTCTGTAAAGAATTGAGGAGGCTGACTCCCACTGCGCTGCCCATGTTCGAGTTGGCATTCCATTATAGCTCTACGCTGCTCATAGAGCCTGGCCAACATGTGGAGCGTAGAGTTCCACCGTGTGGGCACGTCGCACAGCAGTCGGTGCACTGGCAGATGAAACCGATGTTGCAGGGTGCGCAGGGTGGCAGCGTCCGTGTGGGACTTGCGGAAATGTGCGCAGAGCCGGCGCACCTTTCCGCGTAGGTCTGACAAGCGTGGGTAGCTTTTCAGAAAGCGCTGAACCACCAAATTAAAGACGTGGGCAAGGCATGGCATGTGCGTGGGGCTGCCGAGCTGCAGATCCGCCACCAGCTTACGGCCGTTGTCACACACGACCATGCCCGGTTGGAGGCTCAGCGGCGCAAGCCAGCGGTCGGTCTGCTCTGTCAGACCCTGCAGCAGTTCGTGGGCCGTGTGCCTCTTATCTACTAAGCTGAGTAGTTTCAGCACGGCCTGCTGACGCTTGCCCACCGCTGTGCTGCCACGCCGCGTGACACCGACTGCTGCCGACGTGCTGCTGACACATCTTGATTGCGAGACAGAGGTTGCGGAGGAGGAGGAGGGTGGTTTAGTGGAGGAAGCATACACCGCCGCAGATACCACCACCGAGCTGGGGCCCGCAATTCTGGGGGTGGGTAGGACGTGAGCGGTCCCAGGCTCTGACTCGGTCCCAGCCTCCACTAAATTCACCCAATCTGCCGTCAGGGAGATATAGTGGCCCTGCCCGCCTGTGCTTGTCCACGTGTCCGTTGTTAAGTGGACCTTGGCAGTAACAGCGTTGGTGAGGGCGCGTACAATGTTGCGGGAGACGTGGTCGTGCAGGGCTGGGACGGCACATCGGGAAAAGTAGTGGCAACTGGAAACCGAGTAGCGCGGGGCCGCGGCCGCCATCATACTTTTGAAAGCCTCCGTTTCCACAACCCTATACGGCAGCATCTCCAGGCTGATAAATTTGGCTATGTGCACGTTTAACGCTTGAGCGTGCAGGTGCGTGGCGGCGTACTTGCGCTCCAACACTTGCGCTAGCGACGGCTGGACGGTGCGCTGACAGACATTGCTGGATGGGGCCGAGGACAGCGGAGGTGAGGGTGTGGGTGCAGGCCAGGAGACGGTAGTGCCTGTGTCCTGAGAGGGGGGTTGGATCTCAGTGGCAGGTTGAGGCACAGGGGGAGAGGCAGCGGTGCAAACCGGAGGTGGTGAACGGCCTTCGTCCCACCTTGTGGGGTGCTTGGCCATCATATGTCTGCGCATGCTGGTGGTGGTGAGGCTGGTGGTGGTGGCTCCCCGGCTGATCTTGGCGTGACACAGGTTGCACACCACTGTTCGTCGGTCGTCTGCACTCTCAGTGAAAAACTGCCAGACCTTTGAGCACCTCGGCCTCTGCAGGGTGGCATGGCGCGAGGGGGCGCTTTGGGAAACAGTTGGTGGATTATTCGGTCTGGCCCTGCCTCTACCCCTGGCCACCGCACTGCCTCTTCCAACCTGCCCTGCTGCTGCCCTTGCCTCCCCCTCTGAAGACCTGTCCTCAGTAGGCGTAGCAAACCAGGTGGGGTCAGTCACCTCATCGTCCTGCTGCTCTTCCTCCGAATCCTCTGTGCGCTCCTCCCTCGGACTTACTGCCCTTACTACTACCTCACTGATAGACAACTGTGTCTCATCGTCATCGTCCTCCTCACCCACTGAAAGGTCTTGAGACAGTTGTTGTAAGTCCCCAGCCTCATCCCCCGGACCCCGGGAACTTTCAAAAGGTTGGGCATCGGTCACGACAAACTCCTCCAGTGGGAGAGGATTCGGAACCATTGCTACCCATCCTAGGCAGGGGCCCGAGAACAGTTCCTGGGAGTCTGCCTGCTCCTCAGAATGTGTCATTGTAATGGAGTAAGGAGGCTGGGAGGAAGGAGGAGCAGCAGCCAGAGGATTCAGAGTTGCAGTAGTGGACGGCGCAGAACTCTGGGTGGTCGATAGATTGCTGGATGCACTTTGTGCCATCCACGACAGGACCTGCTCACACTGCTCATTTTCTAATAAAGGTCTACCGCGTGGACCCATTAATTGTGAGATGAATGTGGGGACGCCAGAAGCGTGCCTCTCTCCTAATCCCGCAGCAGTCGGCTGCGATACACCTGGATCAGGAGCTCAGCCTGTGCCCACACCCTGACTTGGGCCTCCGCGTCCACGTCCACGTCCTCTAGGCCTACCCCTACCCCTCAGCATGCTGTATTACCAGTAGTGCAGAAACAGAACGCTGTAATTAAATGTGCCGCTTATTGGCCTGTGGTTGGAGGCTGACTTCGCTTACGGAACGCACAGCAGAGCCAGGAAAGAATTTTGCGCAAGCCTGCTGTAACACTTAGCTGGCTGCGTATGAATTAGGACAACTACCCCCAGCAGAGACCCAGTACACAGAGGACGGTCACAGGCAGCCCAAATAGATGTTTTGTCCCAAATGTTTTTGGAAAGGCCCACTGCCTATATTCTATAAATATGTTTTCTGTCCCTGCCTCACCACCACTACTGGCCCTGGACTATGTATAATTACTGCAGGGCGCAATGCTCTGCACGGCCGATATACAAAAAAAAAAAGTGCAACACTGCAAAAAGCAGCCTCCACACTACTGCACACGGTTAGATGTGGCCCTAAGAAGGACCGTTGGGGTTCTTGAAGCCTACAATAACTCCTAACACTCTCCCTATAGCAGCTCCAGCATCAGCAGCACTTTCCCTGATCTATGTCTAAATGCATCTGTGGCGAATCGCGGGAGGGGCCGATTTATATACTCGGGTGACACCTGATCTCGCCAGCCACTCACTGCAGGGGGGTGGTATAGGGCTTGAACGTCACAGGGGGAAGTTGTAATGCCTTCCCTGTCTTTCTATTGGCCAGAAAAGCGCGCTAACGTCTCAGAGATGAAAGTGAAAGTAACTCGAACATCGCGTGGTGCTCGTTTCGAATAATGAGCATCTCGAACACGCTAATACTCGAACGAGCATCAAGCTCGGACGAGTACGTTCGCTCATCTCTAATTATCACCTATGCATTTTCTGTTCCTGATAAGAGCTCACAGTCTGTTGCACTATCTGCATATAATCAGTGCGATATAATTCTTGCACTGTTTTACTGTTACAAAATATATCTCAACAGTCATCCAGCAAAGATTATTTTTCTTTTTTTTCTTTTTCTTTTTTCTACTCTGAACTAACTGCTAAGGCACTCAAGTGCCAACAAAGGTCTACTTAACTGCTCTATTATAGTATCAGAATTTAATGAGCAATAAAGTACATGTACCTTGACAGTTGGAGGTCTATATAAGCCCTATACTGTCTAAGCACGCTCTTCTTCTGTCAATCTATACTATGACTATTGCCTCATCACGGCAATTATGTAATTGAAAATAGCTCAGCACATTTGCTAACATCAATTACTGAGCATCTATTCAGTGTACTAATGCCGCAATGATATGAACTTTCAGGTTACAATGGCAACCATTATCGGTGTCATAACAAAATAGAGCGGTTACCATCAGCTCTTCGCTTATCTCTTCTTACCATTGACCTGTAAAGTTCATCAGTTTGTCTATTATTATCAGCTAAACTTTTTCGTCTGGCCTGGACATACACATAATGTTCACTACATCTGGCCTAACTTTATGAATTATGATCATATCCATTGTTTAACAAATACGTTGCAAACACTATATACTCCCGATGAACCGCTACGCATTAGCGGAGAAACGCGTCGAGTAACAAACAAATGATTAGTGGAGTATGAATATCTCAGAAATAACAAACAAATGAAGTGTGTAGTATGAATAAGAAATATCCTATACAACTAAGTATATAAAATCTTCCAGGCCATCGTCTTAATCTACTGACGTATAATCTGATTATATCTTCAGAGAAAAACTATTATTGTGCATTTGTTATATTAGGATCTGCGAAGTAATCACGCTGCTTGGACACTATTGACAGTAAATACTGATACTTCCTCGGTTTTCATAACCAATACGAGCACGTTATTTCCTTACTGCCCAGAAAGAGTATAGTAGTTACTTCCATGGATTAAATTCTGGACAGTTTGTTTGTCGATGCATACAAACAGCTCAGTAGTACATCTATGCACTATAATAGTTATCCTACTATCGAGGGCTGAGCATTCATAGCCTTATATGTACCTGGAATTAGGCGTCTACTTTATACCTCCAGATATTACTGTTTGTCTTTTTAGTGCCCTAATTATTAGGGAATATTTTGTTTTTTGTATGTGCCCCCACGTTATGTGTTTTTAAGCTTTTTCTAATAAAATTGGAAGTTTTAGTCCCAACTGTGAAGGGCTTTATTCTAAATTTGTGCGGACTCTCTGCCCCTGTGACAAATACCCTTTTGAGCCCACTTTATTTTTTCTCGACATAGTTAGCGCATTTTTCACAGCATGTCCTGTAGTTTGCGTTGGTAACATTCTAGAGTACGTATGCCTTTTTGGTCGCTTTTTATTCCATTTTTTTCTTGGAGATGGGGTGACCAAAAATTGCACAGTTCTGGCCTTCTTTTTTTTTCTGATGGCATTCACCGTGTGGGGTAAATAATGCATTATAGATCAGAATTTTATGGACACAGCGATGCCAAATATGTATTTTTCTTTTATTATTTAGATTATTTTATTATAAATATGGCAAAAGGTTTTTTTAAAAAAAATCTTTTATTACTTTTTATTTTGGTTAAATAATTAGTAAAACTTTTTTAAGCTTACTTTAAGTTATTTTTTAGTGCCCAGAGGGAACAAGAACGTGCAATGCTTTGATTGCTCCTGCAGTATGATGCAATACCATTACATTATACCATGATCTGACAGGCATTTTATCAAGCCATGCCATGGTAATGGCTTGATAGGCATTCTGCTATGACAGCTCTGGGGCCTTTCAGATTGCCCCCAGGTGTCATGACACCAGCATGGCAACCCGCAATCTCATCATGGGGGGCGGGGGGAGCGTACAGGACCTCGGAACATCGGTCAGGGAATTTTAAACGCTGTGGCTTATTGGAGCTGTTGCGGACGGGTTTCAGCTCTAAGAAACAGCCAGCAGCCGAGATGTATGGAGTGAGATCGCCCCACAATCTCTCTTCATACATACTCTGAAACTGCAGGACATCACTGCCCGCCCAGCAGCGTTAAGGGGTTAATCAAGTCCGCCCCTTCCAGGTCACAGTGGGTAAAATCGCACTGGCTGAGTGATCGTACTTAAAAAAGTGGTCATAAATTGCTGCACATCCAAGTGGAAGAATGTATCAGTTAGGGTACCATAAGGCTCTGTCCTAGGCCCAGTGTTGTTCAACATTTTTATAAATGATGTGGAGGAGGGAATTGATGGGAAACTGATAAAATTTGCCAACGACACAAAGCTAGGAGGGATAGCTAACACTAGGGAAGAAAGAGAGAGTATTCAAAAAGATCTAGAAAAGCTTGAACAGTGGGCGTCGACTAACAAATGTGTTTAACCCCTTCCCGCTCCATGACGTAGCGGTACGTCATGGAGCGGCGGGGTATGTATGAAGAGAGGTTGCCACTCTTCATACAGTGCGGGCGGCAGCTGTTTATAACAGCTGACGCCCGCGGGCAAAAGCCGCTATCGGCCGTTCGCGGCTATTAACCATTTAAATTCCGCTGTCAATTCTGACAGCGGCATTTAAATCCCCTGCACGATGTTCGGGGGTCCTGCACGGCCCCCCCTGCGGTGAGATCGGGGGAGCCGTGCAGGTGTCATGGCAGCCGGGGGCCTGATGAAAGGCCCCAGGGCTGCCTTATCAGACTGCCTATCAAGCCACCCCCCGTGGGGTGGCTTGATAGACTGCATGTTAAATTGCAGTATGACGTAATGCTATAGCATTACGTTATAGTGCAGGAGCGATCAAAGCATCGCATGTTAAAGTCCCCCAGGGGGACTTCAAAGTAAAGTAATAAAAAAATCAATAAAGTTTTTTTAATTGTAAAAAAAAAAAGTTATAAAAGTTTAAATCACCCCCCTTTTGCCATATCTATTATTAAAAAATCTAAATAATAAAATAAAAATATGTATTTGGTATCGCCGCGCCCGTAAAAGTCCGATCTATCGAAGTAGCGCATTATTTTTCCCGCATGGTGAACATCGTCCAAAAAAAAAAAAGAACGCCAGAATTGCGTTTTTTAGTTACCCTGTCTCCCAGAAAAAACGCAATAAAAAGCGATCAAAAAGTCGTATGTATTCCTAATTGATACTATTGGAAACTACAGGACATCCCACAAAAAAATGAGCCCTTGCTCAACTCCGTCGACGGAAAGATAAAAAAGTTATTGCGCGCACAAAATGACTGCAGAAAATAATTGAAAAAAATTACCGTATATACCGGCGTATAAGGCGACGGGGCGTATAAGACGACCCCCCAACTGTCACCTTATACGCCGGTATACAGTGGAGAAAAAAAAAAAAATTCATTACTCACCTCCCACGGCGTTCTGTCGCGCTCCGGCGGGATGTCGCTCGCTCCGGCAGGCTGTCGCTCGCTCCTCGTCCCCGGCGCAGCATAGCTTTCTGAATGCGGGGCTTGAAATCCCCGCTTCCAGAAAGCTAATACACACGCCGGCAGCCATGACATCATTGAATGGCTGTGATTGGCTAAAGCACACGTGGCTTCAGCCAATCACACTATTCAATGACATCATTGAATGGGTGTGATTGCTAACACGTGCGCCTTCAGCCAATCACAGCCATTCAATGCTGTCATGGCTGCCGGCGTGTGTATTAGCTTTCTGGAAGCGGGGATTTCAAGCCCCGCATTCAGAAAGCTATGCTGCGCCGGGGACGAGGAGCGAGCGACAGCCTGCCGGAGCGAGCGACATCCTGCCGGAGCGCGACAGAACGCCGTGGGAGGTGAGTAATAAATTTTTTTTACACTTTTTTTTTTTTTGTATTACCGGCGCATAAGACGACCCCCGACTGCAGAGCAGATTTTTCGGGGTTCAAAAGTCGTCTTATACGCCGGTATATACGGTAAATGTCTTTGAAAAAAAAAAAAAAAGAGTAGTATAGTAAGAAAAAACCTATACAAGTTTGATATCGTAGTAATCGTAGAGACTCATAGAATAAAGTTATTATGTCGCTTTTGTTGCCATTTGTGCGCCGTAGAAACAAGACGCACTAAAAGATGGCGAAATGTCGTTTTTTTTTCCCTACATTATATGGTATGTTAAATAGCACCATTGAAAAATACAACTCTTCCCGCAAAAAACAAGCCCTCATACAGTGACGTTGATGGATAAATAAAAGAGAGTTACGATTTTTTTTGAAGGGGGGAGGAAAAAACGAAAATGGAAAAAGAAAAAGGGGCCACATCATTAAGGGGTTAACAAGGAGAAATCCAGAGTCCTACATCTGGGCAAGAAAAATGAAAAAAAAAAGGACATACAGAAATAGGGGGAATTGAGCTAAGCAGCAGCACATGTGAAAAAGACTTGTGTATACTAATAGATCATAGACTGAACATGTCAACAATGTGATGCAGCAGCCAAAAAGGCAAACACAATTCTGGGATGTATTAAGAGAAACATAGAGTCTAGATCATGTGAGGTAATTATTCCCCTCTACTCCTCCTTAGTTAGACTTCATCTAGAATACTGTGTCCGGTTCTGGGCATCCCACTTAAAAAAAAGACATAGACAAACTAGAGCATGTTCAGAGAAGAGTTACCAAGATGGTGAGCCGTCTGCAAATCATGTCCTATGAGGAACAGTTAAAGAATCTGGATATATTTAGCTTGCAAAAAAGAAGGCTGAGAGACTTAAAGGGGTTGTCCCGCGGCAGCAAGTGGGGTTATGCACTTCTGTATGGCCATATTAATGCACTTTGTAATATACATCGTGCATTAAATATGAGCCATACAGAAGTTATTCACTTACCTGCTCCGTTGCTAGCGTCCCCGTTGCCATGGTGCCGTCTAACTTCAGCGTCTAATCGCCCGATTAGACACGCTTGCGCAGATGGGTCTTTTCCCTTTGGCTCGGTCCGGCAGCAGCGGCGTTCTGGCTCCGCCCCCTTGTACGCGGCATCGCGTAGCTCCGCCCCGTCACATGTGCCGATTCTAGCCTCCTGATTGGCTGGAATTGGCACATGTGACGGGGCGGAGCTACGCGATGATGCGTACGAGGGGGCGGAGCCAGAACGCCGCTGCTGCCGGACTGAGCCGAAGGGAAAAGACCCATCTGCGCAAGCGCGTCTAATCGGGCGATTAGACGCTGAAGTTAGACGGCACCATGGCGACGGGGACGCTAGCAACGGAGCAGGTAAGTGAATAACTTCTGTATGGCTCATATTTAATGCACGATGTATATTACAAAGTGCATTAATATGGCCATACAGAAGTGTATAACCCTACTTGCTGCCGCGGGACAACCCCTTTAATAGCTGTCTACAAATATGTGAACGGCTGTCGCAATGCAGAGGGATCAGCCCTATTCTCATTTACACAAGGAAAGACTAGAAGCAATGGGATGAAACTGAAAGGGGAGAGACACAAATTAGATATTAGAAAAAAACTTTGACAGTGAGGGTGATCAATAAGTGGAAAAGGTAACCACAGGAGGTGGGGAGTTCTCCTTCAATGACAGTGTTCAAACAAAGGTTGGACAAATATCTCTCTGGGATAATTTAGTGAATTCTCCACTAAGCAGGGTGTTGAATCAAGTAATCCTGGAGGTCTATTCCAACTCTACAATTCTACATGCACAAACTTGCGATTTTAACATTAGAGGCGGCCATAATACGAAATTATTCTCAGGAAAAAGTATCGCTGATGCTCAAAAATCGCGGAAACAAAGACACAATTTTGTCGTGATTTTCTCGCAGCAAAATCATGACCGCCAGTGTGAAGGGGTAATGGGGGGGGGGGGGGGGGGGAGGGGGGAGAGATAGCTAGCAGCTTGGATGAGTGTTTAAACTAGCGACTGAGAGGGGAGGGGGAAATGGCATACATGCCCAGGTTCTAATGGAATTAAGTAATGTGATAGGCAGCCCCCTTTTTTCTTAAATTTAAGGACTCAATAGTGAAGGAGTCTGTTCCACTGAATTTGCGCATAGCCAATGTGGTACTGATATTCAAAAAGAGGTCAAAAGTGAACCTGGAAAGTACAGACAAGTAAGTCTTACTTCCATTGTGGGTAAAATGTTTGAAGGGTTTTTAAAAGATCCTATCGTGGAGTACCTCAAGGAAAATAGCCATATAACTCTGTATCATCATGGGTTTACGAGTGAGCACTCCTGTCAAACCAACCTGATCAATTCCTATGAGGAGGTAAGTTCCGGACTGGACTGGGGAGAGTCATTAGATTTTGTGTATCTGAACTTTTCCAAAGCAGTTGATAATGTGCCATATAAAAGGTTGGTATACAAAATGAGAATGCTTGGTCTGGGCGAGAATGTGTGTAAGTGGGTAACTAACTGGCTCAGTGATTGAAAGAAGAGGGTGATTATAAATGGTACATATTCCGATTGGATCACTGTTACTAGTGGGGTACCACAGGGGTTGGTTTTGGGCCCCATTCTTTTTAATATATTAAGGATCTGGAAGAAGGATTGTACAGTAAAATATCAATATTTGCAGATGACAGAAAACTATGTAAAGATAGAAACACAAGAAAGGACACAAAAAGATCGCAAGAGGATCTGCATAAATTGGGGGCTTGGGCAGAATAGTGGCAAATGAGGTTTAACATCGATACATGTAAGATTATGCACATAGACAAATACATGTCACCATTACACACTAAATGGGAAACCACTGGGTAACACTGACAGTAAAAAGTACTTGGGGATTTTAGTTAACTGTAAGCTTATAGGGGTTGTCCCGCGCCGAAACGTTTTAGTTTTTTTTTTGCATAGGCCCCCCGTTCAGCACAGGACAAACCCAAGGGATGTGTTGAAATTAAAAAAAAAAATTTTACTTACCCGAATCCTCTCTCTGCAACTTCTTCCTTCTTTTCCTCCAAGATGGCCGCCAGGATCTTCACCCACGATGCACCGCGGGTCTTCTCCCATGGAGCACTGTGGGCTCTGTGCGGTCCATTGCCGATTCCAGCCTCCTGATTGGCTGGAATCGGCACACGTGATGGGGCGGAGCTATGCGATGATGCGTAGAAGGGGGCGGAGCCAGAACGCCGCTCGTGCCCGGACCGACCAGAAGGGAGAAGACCCTTCTGCGCAAGCGCGTCTAATCGGGCGATTAGATGCTGAAATTAGACGGCACCATGAGGACGGGGACGCCAGCGCAGGGAAGGTGAGTATATAACTTCTGTATGGCACATATTGCATGCACGATGTATATTACAAAGTGCATTAATATGGCCATACAGAAGTGTTTAACTTAACTTGTCATCGCGGGACAACCCCTTTAACTGGAGCAATCAGCATCAGGCAGCTGCTGCCAAGCCAAATAGGATCATGGGGTGCATCAAAAGAGGTCTAGTGGCACATGAGAACATTTTTCTTTCTCTTTACAAGTTACTGGTCAGACCACAGATGGAGTATTGCTTACAGTTTTGGGCACTGGTACTTAAGAAGGACATATCAGAGCTTGGGCTATGGAGTCAAGAAATACAGGAAGGAGGGGGAAGGGCTAGGGGCAGGGCAATTTTCTGAAGGTCACCAATAACCCTAATTTTGATCATTCATATCTCGGAAACGACTGGATGTACGAAGATGTACAATGTGTCATACTCTTCCTAATAATAGGTAAATTTATAACATTATATAATTCCAGTTAAAATAAAACTGGAACAAAAATGTAAGTTTTTTGTGGAACTGAGCCACTTCAAAAGAAAGCCGAAAAAATGTGTATATATATGCCCTATACATTGAAGTTTCTTACCACAAAATTTCAAGGCATTCCTTGTAATTTTTTAGAACAATTCTTGATGCTGACCAACTTTATACTGACATATCATTAATTAGGTGAGAACTCTGCTTTTCGACATGCAATTTGTTCAGCTAAACAATTAATCAAGCAATCGGTGAATGCCCATGACAGCTGACCATTTGAAAGAAGGGTAAGCGGAATTCCCTTTGAACCCTGCTGCATGACCAATGAGCTCACCAGCTAATGTGGTATCCCCATGTAAAATGCAGATGATTAGTAGCTGCAGAGATTTGGATTGAATAAAGAAATTAACGAATTTGAACGATAATCGTGCAGTGTAAATGCAAAAAAAATTTAAAATTAGCTCTCAGTTCGTTATTGCTGACTTTCAGGGCTTCAACACATGGGCGTGAGCGCAACTACGCTCACCGCTACAAAAGTGCAGCTGCACATGAATCTTTTTTTTTTTCTCTCTGACTTTTCAAACTCAAAGCTAGATACCGCTAGTGAAAATGAAACCATTGAAATCAATGATTTTGTTTCGTCCTGTTATGCGGCTGTGTTTATCACGGCTGCATAACAGGACAAAATCGAGTCCATCTGTTTAAGCCTTCAGTCAGCATAAAAGTGATAGTTGGCTGAGAAGAGTTTTGTGCAAACACTTCTCACTTCACATAGAAGGTGAAACGCTGTGCGAGAAGCCAGCAATCCAGTGGCGAAAGGGTCAATTACACGTGACGATTATCGTTCAGAATTATTCAAATTCCCGCACTCCAGCTGGAATTTGAACGAGACAAAAATTAACAATGCACTGTTCAGTGCAAGGGCAAAAAACACACGGCCGTATGCGCAATTAGACTTGCCCCTATGGAGCGTAGTTGCACATGGAGGTTTTTTCTTCTTTGAGTATTGTGCGCTAATTTGGATATGACCGTGGGAAGATAGGTCCTGTCATAGAATGGTAGAGTTGGAAGGGACCTCAAGGGTCATCGGGTCCAACCCCCTACTCAGTGCAGGATTTACTAAATCATCCCAGACAGATATTTGTCCAGCCTTTGTTCGAACACTTCCATTGAACTCACCACCTCCCATAGTTTTTTTCTAATATCTAATTTGTGTCTCCTCCCTTTCAGTTTCATCCCATTGCTTCTAGTCTTTCCTTGTGTAAATGAGAATAGGGCTGATCCCTCTGCACTGTGACAGCCCTTCAGATATTTGTAGACAGCTATTAAGTCTCCTCTCAGCCTTCTTTGTTGCAAACTAAACATTCCCAGATCCTTTAACAGTTCCTCATAGATTTGCAGACCACTCACCATCTTGGTAAATCTTCTCTGAGCGTGCTCTAGTTTGTCTATGTCTTCTTTAAAGTGGGGTGCCCAGAACCAGACACAGTATTCCAGATGAGGACTGACTAAGGAAGAGTAGAGGGGGATAATGACCTCACATGATCTAGACTCTATGCTTCTCTTAATACATTCCAGAATTGTGTTTGCCTTTTTGGCTGCTGCATCACATGGTTGATTCACGTTCAGTCTATGATCTACTAGTATGCCCTAGTCTTTTTCACATGTGCTTAGTCCAATTCCTCCCCTTTTGTATGTGCCTTTTTCATTTTTCTTACCCAGATGTAGGACTTTGCATTTCTCCTTGTTAAATACCATTCTGTTAGTCGCCGCCCACTGTTCAAGCTTTTCTAGATCTTTTTGAATACTCTCCCTCTCTTCCCTAGTGTTAGCTATCCCTCCTAGCTTTGTCACTGGCAAATTTGATCAGTTTCCCATCAATTCCCTCCTCCAGATCATCTATAAAAATGTTGAACAACACTGGGCCTAGGACAGAGCCTTGTGGTACCCCACTTGATACATTCTTCTATTTGGATATGCAGCCATATATGACCACTTTTTGAGTACAATCACTCAGCCAGTTATGAATCCACCTAACAGTTGCCTTGTCATTCCCATATTTGGTCATTTTTTCAATAAGTATGGTATGAGATACTTTGTCAAATGCTTTACTAAAGTCAAGATATACTGTCCTATTTTTTTCACACGTAGTATTAACAATAGGTCCTGTCCTATCTTTACTTGTCCGTTAATAGTACTGCTAATGAAAAGGGAACCATTGAAATCAGTGGTTTTGTTTCGTCCGGTTATGCAGCCGTGATTATCACAGGTTCATAACGGGACAAAAGGAGTTAGCTGACTGAGGAAAGAGAGAAAAAAGAAGAAAGATGGAGAGAAACGTTATGGGAGTACCTGCAACTGGGGTAGGCTGGAAGCAGTTAAGGGTCATTTACATGGGACGATTATCGCTCAACATTAGTTCAAATGAAATTGAGCGAAAATCGACCTGTGTAATTGCAAAAATATTGTTTACTATTCGTTCACTTCTCACTATTGCTGACTTTCAGTCAGCATAAAAAAACATTGCTGGATTGCAGGCTTCTCACTGCATGTGAATGCTCAGCGAGAAGCTAGCGATCCAGTGGTCAGCTCTGCCTGTCTTAACACTCTGCACGAGCGCTAACTTAGTGGTGATGTTAGCGCTTGTGCAGTCGTTTAGATGACAGTCATCTCGTCCACATGGGACATTACTTAAGGGTTACCCAAAGTGAACGCTCATCTAGGATACCACTGGGGGAAAGGCGGTTTTAGGAGGGAGGAGGCACTTTATTACTGCTCTGTACTTGGCTGGATATGGAGCATACAGGAAAGGGGAAAACCATTCAGACTATAAAGGTGTAAGGACACTTACACCTTTATAGTCTGAAAGAGATTACAAATTTTTTCCACAAATAAATAAATCTTGAAATTTTTATTCCAATCTCTAACTGGTATTGGAATCTCAGTGTTAGGAAAATGTGGTATAAATCTACATACTATGAGGAGAATGACTCCTTGCACATCCTTCTACGCCGAATAGTTTAGAAGATATGAATTATCAAAATTATTGGTCTTGGTGACCTTCGGAAAATTGCCTCGCCCTTTGAGATTTTTACAAACATTGTAATAATGAACAAATGTGCAAAATTTAGTAAAAATCAGAGATGGTAGGGTGTTACCTCCTTGGGTAATTTGGGGCGATTTGTCCTGAAGTGACCCATTTCTTAAAATCTACAGAACTACCTACTAGAAAACTTTATATACTCACACCCAACCTTGGCCCACGCTCCCATGCTCCAGGAAAACGCCTTTAATAGAAGGATTACTCTGGATAAACCTCACCATATTCCCCACCACATTAAAGAAGAGGTACAAAATCACCACCAGAAGGGGTAACTGTGCACTCCCTGAAAGAGTGAGGCTTAGGTAAAAGATTTCCAAAGTCACTGAAGATACAAGAATGCAAGTGATGAACACAGGCAACACCTGGGCGAGGTCCCAACGACAGATCTGCATGGTTAAATACCTGGAAGCAGAAATAGTGATGGACATGTTATACATCAGAATGCTAAGAGTATATCTTCCATTTCTAGGCCAATTTCACTCTAGCATATTGTGACATGCTTGTAATACGAATGTGTTACAGATATTGTTCCAACCGTATGTCATCAGCATTTGATCTGTATCTGCTTCCATATTTGCTGTAATTGATTTTATTTACTGCTGGGCAAAAAGATCGGATCTGTATTTGCCCAATAGAAAATGTTACCAATCAATGTAAATATGGAAGAAAATACAAATCAAATGCTGATGACACACGTATGCATTCATATGTTAATCACTTTCCATAAACAATAATGTGCATATTTTTCATGCAATATGGACAAAAGTAGCACTTTAAAAACATGGCTCTGAAATATGCCTATGTAAATAGATACCTAGATTTACAATAGCACAGTATTATGGTCCACAAAACCTGGACAAAATACAGGCTAAGGGCTCTTTCACACGAGAGTATATCGGCCGTGTTTTCACGGCTGGCCAATATATGCTTCCCATCTGATGCATTAGAAACCAATGCATCAGTTCAGATAAGCGTATTCCTGATGCATAAAAACGGCCTGCCGGCAAAGACAGTGCATTCAGTGTGCATTCCCACGGGCCATTTTTATGCTGGCTGGGAAAGATAGTTCCAGAATTATCTTGACTGGCCGGAATACGGCCGGTCCCATAGACTCTTATGGGAGCCTATGAGAGCTGCCGGCAAACGGAGGTGGGAGGGAGTTTAGCAGCATGTCTGCTAAACTCCCACCCCTTTCCCTCCTCCTCTCCACCCCTTGCCGGCTGTGTGCAATGGATGGGGCCGGGAGCTAGTGTGCTAAGCTCCCACCCCTTCCATTGCTGGCAACCGTCAAGGGGAAGGAGTTTAGCACACTAGCTCCCATCCCACTCCCTCCCCTTGCTGACAGCCGGCAAGGGGGAGGCAGTTTAGCAGAGCGAAACAGTCTTCCCCCGCCCGACAGTATTCTGGGTGCGGCGTGTAATAGCCGCACTTGGACATCTGAAAAGCCTGTGTGAAAGAGGCCTCAAAATCATCAAACATAAGCACAATGAACTAAATTATAGTGCTTCTAGTTTAGGTGATATAGAGGATGGAGAACTGTGTCTTATACTCACCCGCTACCCCGTTCCTGCCATGTCCTCTCACACAGTCAGCTTGACTTTTCAGAAGGCTGTGCATGTGCACCCCCATTCATCTCTATGGCTTCTGATAGACTGTAATGATGCTAATTGAACTGATGGGTTGAACAATGGCTAAAGGTCCTTTTATATGGGATGATTGGAGGCGCCAATACACCCGACAGTTGTCTCAGAGATAATCGTTCCTCTGCTTACACGCAAGAGCGAGGATTGCTCAATAAATGGGTTGGAGATCGCTTGTTCAGTCACTGGCAGCATTTACACTGAATGATTATCATTCAGATTCCTGCAATCCAGCGACCATCTGAGTGATAATCATCCAGTGTAAATGCTGCCAGTGACTAAACGACAATTGGTTCACTTATAGTTCATCATTCTGTGTCACCAGACATAAAAATCAAACGACAATCGCCGAGCTTAAATAAGACGCAATTCATCCATGGACAGTGGCCTGTTTGCTATGTATGACGGGCGGCTGAAGCGATCTCCGCCCACTCCACCTCCATTCACTAAGCAATCATCGCTCCTGTGTGAAAGCACAACAGCAATTATCGCTTGCCTTAGTGCCTGACAATTAGAGAGGAGCCACCTATAGACGGTGCTGGAAGCAGTATTCTTCCGTCTGCAGAAGAAATATTTTGTATAGTGTAGTGTAAGGCCAGCTTGACACAAGCGTATCTGCGCACACAGTACGCAGAGAATAGAACCCATTGATTTAAAAGGGTTCATTCACATTTCCATATTTTGCGTGCGCATTTCAGTCACAAAAATTAAAAAAGTAGAATAGAACATGCTTAATTTTTCAGCATATTTGCACACCAAAAGGTCCCCATAGATGTTAATGGGGGATGCACAAATGTGCGAGCAGATGTGTGAAACACTGCATAATTCCTCAGGAAAACACATCTGAAACTGATTGGAATCTGGAATGAGAAATCGCTCACTTTTCATTTGTCTGTTTTATGCAATCATTGTTGGCTCATTCACTCATTGTTTGGTTAAATGGAGCTCGTTCAGACCCCGTAATCGCTTATACAGGGACTGAATGATTCTCGCATGAATCAGCCAACGATGCCTCCGCCTGTCTAAAATGACTGCACAAGAGCGATTGAGTTAGAGGCGACGTCATGCGCGTGTTCACACGAGAATCGGCTTATTTAAATGGTGCATTGGTGTAGATACCTATATATTAGTGAATTGTGAAAAAGCAGTTCCCTTTAGACCAGGCTCACACAGCCGTATACGAAGAACACAAACGTACTGGCGGTGTTGATTACGCACAGAGAGAAAAATGGGCTGTCTTATGCGTAATGCTGCCTTCTTTTTTGCGCACACATTCTTCACACAAATGTGAGCGAAACTGCATAAAGCACTGTTTTTGATTGCCTGCAAATTACTACATAGCTGCAGGTTTTTTCAAATTCTGCTCAGCCAATCAATGCAGAGCTAGATGAACCAGTTACAGCCCTTGCATTGGTTCATCGAGTGCTGCGTTGATAGGCTGAGTAGCAGTGGATGAATCAATCAGCCATCGCTTCCTGGAGGTGGGATTTATAAATCCCGCAAGCAGAAAGTAATCTTCTGTGGGCGAATAAGGACAGCTGGAGGATCCAGACCAAGCCTACTAGGTAAGTATTCCTTTCTTTTTTTCTTTCAGGGAATTCAGCTGGGGCTTATTTTAGGGGTAGGGCTTAACGTCACAATTTTATTACTGGCAGCAGCGAAGCAATGCACGATTTTTTACAAGAAAAACAAATCACTGACGCTACAAAATAGCTGGAACACCACTGATTTTGTAGCGGCAATATCACTGTTGCCCGTGTGAAAAAAGCCTTATGCTCAAGGTAGAGAAATGGGCGAGACCCATGTGGTAACATAGTCCAAGGCTATACAAGCAATCAACATGTCTGAGGAAAGAGTTGGGCCACTCTCACACAAGCGTTTGTAATAACGCAGCGTCTTACAGCATGCAGAGCAACGTTTTTATGAACGTTTGCCTGCGCAGTTACTGCCAATTTTGTGCAGTAACAACTCAGGTAAAGCAAGCTGATGTCACTTTATTTCACCCTCCCGATGCCATAGTAAGCAGCATTAAAATGCTGTAAAAAAAACACTATTAACACTATTAAACTGCGTTTTAAGGCATTTTAACTAAATGTAGGGAGCCAAACGCCCTGCAATGCTGAAAAATAGAACATACAGCGTTTGATATGACGCACGTCAAAAATGCTGCGCTAAAACGCTTGTCTGATAAGCACAAATCAAATGAATGGAGACTTAGTACAGTGTTTTTAGTGGGCATTAGAAACGCGCAAAAAAAAAAGGGGGGGGGGGGGGGATTTTGTTTCTTCACGTAAAATCCTTTTCTTGACCAGGATATCGGCGATACAGGATACAGTGGGTAGTAGCTGCCACTAGGAGGTGACATAAAGCTTGAACAAAAGTTGACTCCTCCGGTCAGCTATACCCATTCCTGCCTGCTGGGGAAAGTCAGGTTGTCAGCAAGCAGTGGTAAACATATGAACGTGAAAGACAATAACACGGTACAAACAGCATGATACTGGTAACATCATGTGAAATATGAACACCGAGGGCTCCAACAGGGAGCCACATAACCTGGTATCACAAAGGGAGGGTGCTGTATCCCCGATATCCTGGTCAAGCAGAGGATTTTATGGTAAGAAAAAAAAACATTTTCTTGTCAGGAATATTGTGGATACAGTGGGACGTATACGAGCAGTCCCCTTGGGTGGGTATTATAATGCGTGGCCGCTGGCAGACCCCAACTGATTGTAGAACCTTGCCACAGCAGCGACCGATGCCGCCACATGTAGCCTGTAAAATTTGGTGAAGGTGGGCATAGAGGACACACCTGCATGGCATACGCCCCATGGCGAACTGCCCTTGATGCTTCCACAGCCCTGGTTGAGTGAGCAGTCAGTTGCAAGAGGGGCGTCTGGCCCTTGGCCCGATAGGCCTCAGATGCCGCACGAATGCAGTGCAAAATCGTGCCCTTGGAGGTGGTTTGACCATGATGTGCTTCATCAGGAAGCACAAACAGGGTGTCTGAACACCGGCACGAGGCTGTCTGTGCCAAATAAATTCTCAGAGCTCCGACGAGATTGAGTTAGCGAAGGGCCCTCTCTGTGTGATACAGCGGCTGCGGACAATATGAGGGCAACACTGTGTCCTCATTGAGGTGGAAGGCCAAAACCACCTTTGGCAAAAAAGGATTGGGACACAGGACAACTTTATCCTGATGTAAAACCATGAACGGTGGTACAGCTGAAAGTGCTGCCAATTCAGACACCCTCCGAATGGAGGTAATGGCTACCAGGAACGCCACCTTGATGCTCATCGTGTGAGGCAACACTTCCACAAGGCATTCAAAGGGTTGTCGCTGTAGAGAATCCAATACCAAATTGAGATCTCACACCGGGAGAGGTGAACGGTACGATGGAGCCATATGCACCATCCCTTTTATGTGCGGACTGATGTTCCAGAGACCGCTGGCTACTCTTCCAAGATGGTAAGTGGCGACACTTGTTCCTTAAGGGAGCTAAGACTGAGTTCCAACTCTAACCTGGCCTGCAAGATCTCGCGATCTTTGGAACTGAGAACTGTATGGGATGCCCAGACTGACATTCGCACCAGGTGAAGAAGCACCACCAGACACGAAGGTAGATCTTCAAAAGAAAACCTTTTCTGCGCCCTTATCTTGGTGTGGATAATCAGAACTGTGAATCCTTGGACTCTCAACACCACGGATTCAACTTCCACACCATCAAATGCAGCATTGGTAAATTGCAAGAGGATATCCTTGTGGAGCGGGAGACAGGAGTCAACTTTTGTTCAAGCTTTATGTCTCCCCCTAGTGGCAGCTACTACACACTATCCTGTATCCCCAATATTCCTGACAAAAAGCTGTAATAAAAATGCTTGTGTGAGAGAGGCCTTATAATAACTCTACTAGCATTACACTGTCAATAACACTTTCATGACCAGGGCCTTCAGTGCCAAGGTGTCTGTCCACAGCAAAGTTCTATCATTTGGAAATTTACATTTTAAGGGTAAAGACATTATTTTAAAACAATAGTCATTTTAAAAATGTGCATGACCAGTATCTTTTAAATGCTTGAAGGGCTTTCTGGCCCACTTGTATTGATAGTCTATCCTCAGGTTTACATAGTTACATAATATGTTAGTTCAGCCTGTTTCAACCCCCTTGTTAATCCAGAGGAGGCAAAATTTGAAGTAAACAACCCCACTGGTCACCTAATGTCTAAATCCTGTAATACCATAGCACTCTACAAAGACATCTAGTCCCCTCTTAAACTCCTCTACGGATTTTGCCATCACCACGTCCTCAGACAGAGAGTTCCACAGTCTCACTGCTCTTATAGTAAATAACCCCTTCTGTGTTGGTAATGAAACCTGCTTTCCTCTAGACATAGAGGATGCCCTCTTGGGTATTCTTGTATCTTGATGCCACCAGAAGCTAGGGGTTTGACAGGAGGAACGACCGTGTCACACCCCTAGCTCCCGATTGGTTCAAGAGGTGAAGGTGCTGGAAGGAGGTAAACTGCCTCCGTGTCTTTTAGCCGGCGCTCTGTATCAGCAGCTAACCGCCTGTCCCCTGGCCTCCTAGCTGTCCTGCTGCTTCAGCTGTCCGCGGCCCAGTGCCTATAACTCTGAGTCCCCCAGTGCTGTAGGCTTCCTGGTCTCCTCATGTTAGAAACATTAGGGCGCCGCTGCCAGCTCCCTGCAGTTGTGCTGCTGTGGGAGGACGGCGAGTGCGAGTTCATGGAGCCCCTGCAGCTGTGTCCTCCCTGGTGCCGACCGCAAACACAGGTGGGTGGGAGCGCCTTCAGCGGTGCGCGGGCAAGCAAAATTCACAGCCCTCTACCCTCCGTCATGTTCACCCTGGTCTGCCCTTCTACACAGAGGGGGGTGCCGGCTTGTGAGTGGCCGTCAGGGAAGGGGTTTCAGGTGGGCCAATACGGGCCTGCAGCGGCGGCTGAGAAGCAATGCAGGTGCAGGCCAGCCTGGATTGCAGATGCACCACAGAGCGGGATGCCGCCTTCGGGCCGTCTGTCGGGGAAGGGCTTTAATGCAATGCTGGAGCAGGATGGGAAAGCAACACAGGTGCTGGGCGGCGTGAATTGCAGCTCCACCATCACCTTACTGGGCTGCCAGGACCTGCAGGCAAGCCAGATGTTCAGCCAATCAGGTACAGGGGGCGTCACCCCCCTGTCAAGCTTGACTCCACCAGTTGTTCCTGGTGGTGTCAAGATACAATAATACCGCCCTCTTGTTACCATCGCACTCCTGGGTATAAACAGATCATGGGAGAGATCATTGTATTGTCCCCTAATGTATTTATACATAGTTATTTGATCACCCCTTAGCCATCTTTTTTCCAGGGTAAATAATCCCAATTTTGATAGCCTCTCTGGGTATTCCAGTTCTCCCATTCTGTTTACTAATTTAATCACCCTTTTCTGTACCCCCTCAAGCACTGCAACATCTTTCCTGAACACCGGTGTCCAGAACTGTACACAGTATTCCATGAGAGGCCTGACAAGTGCCTTATATAGTGGGAGAATAATGTTCTTGTACCTCACCGCTATGCCTCTTTTAATGCACCCCAAGACTTTATTAGCTTTTGCAGCAGCTGACTGACATTGATTGCTGCAGTTAAAGGGGTTGTCCCGCGGCAGCAAGTGGGGTTATACACTTCTGTAGGGCCATATTAATGCACTTTGTAATGTACATCGTGCATTAAATATGAGCCATACAGAAGTTATTCACTTACCCACTCCGTTGCTGGCGTCCCCGTCTCCATGGTGCCATCTAATTTCTGTGTTTTCTGGCTGCTTTAGACGCGCTTGCGCTGTGCGGTCTTCTGCCTGGTGAATGGGGCCGCTCCGGCGCGCTCGCACTGGAGAGCTGGTCTGCGCGTCGTCATCGTAGCTCCGCCTCCGTCACGTGGTGCCGATCAGCCAATGAGGTGGCTGTATCGGCAGTGGAACGCAAACTAGGAGAAGAAAATCCACGGTGCACCATGGGAGAAGACCCGCGGTGCACCGTGGGAGAAGACCAGCGGCGCCATCTTTAAAAGAAGAAAAGAAGAAGCTGCAGAACGCTGATGCAGGTAAGCAAAAAGTTATTTTTAAAAACTAACAAATGCTTTCTTTTTAACAGGGCATAATGCAGGGGTCTATCGGAAAAAAAAAATTTCGATTTCGCCGCGGGACAACCCCTTTAAGTTTACAATCCACTAGTACCTCCAGGTCTTTTTCCATATCACTTTTCCCTAGCAGTACCCCATTTAGTGTATATTGGTGACATCCGTTTCTCCTGCCCATGTGCATAACCTTACATTTAGTAATATTGAACTTCATCTGCCATTTCTCTACACAATCCCCCAGCTTATCTAGGTCCTTTTGTAGCCACATATTATCCCCCGTTGTATTAATTGTCTTGTATAATTTTGTATCATTTGCAAATATTGATATTTTACTGTGCAGCCCCTCTATCAGGTCATTGATAAATATATTGAACAGAATGGGGCCTAATACTGAACCCTGTGGTGCCCCAATAGCAATGGTGGCCCAATCAGAGTACGAACCATTTATTACCACCCTCTGCTTTCTATCTCTGAGCCAGGAATCGCTGCTGTCCGCTGGTGGAGAAGAGAAGTCTGGGGAAATCCAGGCTTTGTTCATCTTGATGAGTGTAAGCCTGTCGGCACTGTCGGTTGACAGGCGGGTACGCTTATCCGTGATGATTCCCCCAGCCGCACTAAACACACTCTCTGACAAGACGCTAGCCGCAGGACAAGCAAGCACCTCCAGGGCATACAGCGTGAGTTCAGGCCACGTGTCCAGCTTCGACACCCAGTAGTTGTAGGGGGCAGAGGCGTCACCGAGGACAGTCGTGCGATCGGCTACGTACTCCCTAACCATCCTTTTACAGTGCTCCCGCCAACTCAGCCTTGACTGGGGAGCGGTGACACAGTCTTGCTGGGGAGCCATAAAGCTGGCAAAGGCCTTGGAGAATGTTCCCCTGCCTGCGCTGTACATGCTGCCTGATCTCTGTGCCTCCCCTGCTACCTGGCCCTCGGAACTGCGCCTTCTGCCACTAGCGCTGTCGGATGGGAATGTTACCATCAGTTTGTCCGCCAGGGTCCTGTGGTATAGCATCACTCTCGAACCCCTTTCCGCTTCGGGTATGAGAGTGGAAAGGTTCTCCTTATACCGTGGGTCGAGCAGTGTGTACACCCAGTAATCCGTAGTGGCCAGAATGCGTGTAACGCGAGGGTCTCGAGAAAGGCATCCTAACATGAAGTCAGCCATGTGTGCCAGGGTACCTGTACGCAACACATGGCTGTCCTCACTAGGAAGATCACTTTCAGGATCCTCCTCCTCCTCAGGCCATACACGCGGAAAGGATGACAGGCAAGCAGCATGGGTACCCTCAGCAGTGGGCCAAGCTGTCTCTTCCCCCTCCTCCTCATGCTCCTCCCCCTTCTCCTCAACACGCTGAGATATAGACATGAGGGTGCTCTGACTATCCAGCGACATACTGTCTTCCCCCGCCTCCGTTTCCGAGCGCAAAGCGTCTGCCTTTATGCTTTGCAGGGAACTTCTCAAGAGGCTTAGCAGAGGAATGGTGACGCTAATGATTGCAGCATCCCCGCTCACCATCTGGGTAGACTCCTCAAAGTTTCCAAGGACCTGGCAGATGGCTGCCAACCAGGCCCACTGTTCTGTAAAGAATTGAGGAGGCTGACTCCCACTACGCCGCCCATGTTGGAGTTGGTATTCCACTATAGCTCTATGCTGCTCATAGAGTCTGGCCAACATGTGGAGCGTAGAGTTCCACCTTGTGGGCACGTCGCACAGCAGTCAGTGCACTGGCAGATTAAACCGATGTTCCAGGGTCCGCAGGGTGGCAGCGTCCGTCTTGGACTTGCCGGGTCAGCGCACATTTCCGAGCAGGCATGACAAATGTGGGTAGCTTTTCAGAAAGCGCTGAACAACCAAATTAAAGACATGGGCCAGGCATGGCATGTGCGTGAGGCTGCCGAGCTGCAGAGCCGCCACCAGGTTACAGCCGTTGTCACACACGACCATGCCCGGTTGGAGGCTCAGCGGTGAAAGCCAGCGGTCGGTCTGCTCTGTCAGACCCTGCAGCAGTTCGTGGGCCATGTGCCTCTTCTCTCCTAAGCTGAGTAGTTTCAGCACGGCCTGCTGACGCTTGCCCACCGCTGTGCTGCCACGCCGCGCGACAGCGACTGCTGGTGACGTGCTGCTGCTGACACATCTTGATTGCGAGACAGAGGTTGCGTTGGAGGAGGAGGAGGAGAAGGAGGAGGAGGGTGGTTTAGTGGAGGAAGCATACACCGCCGCAGATACCAGCACCGAGCTGGGGCCCGCAATTCTGGGGGTGGGTAGGACGTGAGCGGTCCCAGGCTCTGACTCGGTCCCAGCCTCCACTAAATTCACCCCATGTGCCGTCAGGGAGACATAGTGGCCCTGCCCGCCTGTGCTTGTCCACGTGTCCGTTGTTAAGTGGACCTTGGCAGTAACCGCGTTGGTGAGGGCGCGTACAATGTTGCGGGAGACGTGGTCGTGCAGGGCTGGGACGGCACATCGGGAAAAGTAGTGGCGACTGGGAACCGAGTAGCGCGGGGCCGCCGCCGCCATCATGTATTTGAAAGCCTCCGTTTCCACACGCCTATACGGCAGCATCTCCAGGCTGATCAATTTGGCTATGTGCACGTTTAACGCTTGAGCGTGCGGGTGCGTGGCGGCGTACTTGCGCTTGCGCTCAAACAGTGGCGCTAGCGACGTCTGGACGCCACGCTGAGAGACATTGCTGGATGGGGCCGAGGACAGCGGAGGTGAGGGTGTGGGTGCAGGCCAGGAGACGGTAGTGCCTGTGTCCTCAGAGGGGGGTTGGATCTCAGTGGCAGGTTGGGGCACAGGGGGAGAGGCAGTGGTGCAAACCGGAGGCGGTGAACGGCCTTCGTCCCACCTTGTCAGGTACTTGGCCATCATATGCCTGCGCATGCTGGTGGTGGTGGCTCCCCAGCTGATCTTGGAGCGACAAAGGTTGCACACCACTGTTCGTCGGTCGTCAGGCGTCTCTGTGAAAAACTGCCACACCTTAGAGCACCTTGGCCTCTGCAGGGTGGCATGGCGCGAGGGGGCGCTTTGGGAAACAGTTGGTGGATTATTCAGTCTGGCCCTGCCTCTACCCCTGGCCACCACACTGGCTCGGCCTGTGCCCACACCCTGACTTGGGCCTCCGCGTCCTCGCCCGCGTCCACGTCCTCTAGGCCTACCCCTCAGCATGCTGTATTACCAGTAGTGCAGAAACAGAACGCTGTAATTAAATGTGCCGCTTATTGGCCTGTGGTTGGAGGCTGACTTCGCTTACGGAACGCACAGCAGAGCCAGGAAAGAATTTTGCGCAAGCCTGCTGTAACACTTAGCTGGCTGCGTATGAATTAGGACAACTACCCCCAGCAGAGACGCAGTACATTGAGGACGGTCACAGGCAGCCCAAATAGATTTTTTTTCCCAAATGTTTTTGGAAAAGCCCACTGCCTATATAGACTGTATATGTCTTCTGTCCCTGCGTCACCACTACTGGCCCTGGACTATGTAAAATTACTGCAGACTGTTTCACTGTGGACAGGAATACAGCGGTGATGTAACAGGCAACACAGAGCCAGGAAATAATTTTGCGCAAGCCTGCTGTAACACTTAGCTGGCTGCATATCAATTAGGACAACTACCCCCAGCAGAGACCCAGTACACTGAGGACGGTTACAGGCAGCCGAAATAGATTTTTTTCCCAAATGTTTTTGGAAAAGCCCACTGCCTATATAGACTGTATATGTCTTCTGTCCCTGCGTCACCACTACTGGCCCTGGACTATGTAAAATTACTGCAGGACGCAATGCTCTGGACGCAATGCTCTGCACGGCCGATATACAAAAAAAAAATAAAAATTGTGCAACACTGCAAAAAGCAGCCTCAACAGTACTGCACACGGTCAGATGTGGCCCTAAGAAGGACCGTTGGGGTTCTTGAAGCCTACAATAACTCCTAACACTCTCCCTATAGCAGCTCCAGCAAGACAGCACTTTCCCTGAACAATGTCAGAATGCATCTGTGGCGAGCCGCGGGAGGGGCCGATTTATATACTCGGGTGACACCTGATCTCGCCAGCCACTCACTGCAGGGGGGTGGTATAGGGCTTGAACGTCGCAGGGGGAAGTTGTAATGCCTTCCCTGTCTTTCTATTGGCCAGAAAAGCGCGCTAACGTCTCAGAGATAAAAGTGAAAGTAACTCGAACATCGCGTGGCGCTCGTTTCGAATAACGAGCATCTCGAACGAGCATCAAGCTCGGACGAGTACGTTCGCTCATCTCTATTTAGGATTAGAGATGAGCGAACGTACTCGTCCGAGCTTGATGCTCGTTCGAGTGCGTGTTCGAGATGCTCGTTACTAGAGACGAGCACCACGCGATGTTCGAGTTACTTTCACTTTCATCTTTGAGACATTAGCGCGGTTTTCTGGCCAATAGAAAGACATGGAAGGCATTACAACTTCCTCCTGTGATGTTTCAGCCCTATCCCACCCCCCCTGCAGTGAGTGGCTGGGGAGATCAGGTGTCACCCGAGTATTTAAATCTGCCCCGCCCGCGGCTCGCCACAGATGCATTCTGACATAGATCAGGGAAAGTGCTACTGATGCTGCTGCTATAGGGAGAGCGTTAGGAGTTATCTTAGGCTTAAAGAACCCCAACGGTCCTTCTTAGAGCCACATCTGACTGTGTGCAGTACTGTTGAGGCTGCTTTTAGCAGTGTTGCACATTTTTTTTTTTTTGTATATCGGGCGTGCAGAGCATTGCGTCCTGAGTCTGCAGACATTGTACATAGTATAGGGCCAGTACTGGTGAGGCAGGGACAGTGTGAAAGAGATATACTGTCTATATAGGCAGTGGGCTTTTTCAAACAAATTTGGGAAAAAAAAAATATTTGGGCTGCCTGTGACCGTCCTCAGTGTACTGCGTGTCTGCTGGGGGTAGTAGTCCTAATTAATACGCAGCTAAGTGTTACAGCAGGCTTGCGCAAAAGTGTTTCCTGGCTCTGCGTTGCCCGTTACATCACTGCCGTCATCCCGTCCAGAGGGAAACAGTCTGCAGTAATTTTACATAGTATAGGGCCAGTACTGGTGAGGCAGGGACAGTGGGAAAGGTGAAAGAGATATACTGTCTATATAGGCAGTGGGCTTTTTCAAACAAATTTGGGGAAAAAAAAATATTTGGGCTGCCTGTGACCGTCCTCGGTGTACTGTGTGTCTGCTGGGGGTAGTAGTCCTAATTAATACGCAGCTAAGTGTTACAGCAGGCTTGCGCAAAACTGTTTCCTGGCTCTGCGTTGCCCGTTACATCACCGCCGTCATCCCGTCCACAGTGAAACAGTATACATATATACGCTGCCTACAGTATCTGTCTGCTGTCTCAGCTCAGCCTTTCAAAAAATAGAAGCAAACCACTCAAGGCCTACTAGTGGCGTTTGGACACTTGACTGCTTCAGCGCTGTGAATTCCACTAGCTGAGTCATACGCACCTACGTCTCACTACAGGCTTGCGCAAAATTCTTTCCTGTCTCTGCTGTGCGTTCCGTAAGCGAAGTCAGCCTCCAACAACAGGCCAATAAGCGGCACATTTAATTACAGCGTTCTGTTTCTGCACTACTGGTAATACACCATGCTGAGGGGTAGGGGTAGGCCTAGAGGACGTGGACGAGGACGCGGAGGCCCAAGTCAGGGTGTGGGCACAGGCCGAGCTCCTGATCCAGGTGTATCGCAGCCGACTGCTGCGGG
Source organism: Eleutherodactylus coqui (assembly GCF_035609145.1). Taxonomy (NCBI): domain Eukaryota; kingdom Metazoa; phylum Chordata; class Amphibia; order Anura; family Eleutherodactylidae; genus Eleutherodactylus; species Eleutherodactylus coqui. The sequence goes on from NC_089847.1 coordinate 70,819,561, forward strand.
ATTAGGAGAGAGGCACGTTTCTGGCGTCCCCAGATTCATTTCACAATTAATGGGTCCACGCGGTAGACCTTTATTAGAAAATGAGCAGTGTGAGCAGGTCCTGTCGTGGATGGCAGAAAGTGCATCCAGCAATCTATCGACCACCCAGAGTTCTACGCCGTCCACTGCTGCAACTCTGAATCCTCTGGCTGCTGCTCCTCCTTCCTCCCAGCCTCCTCACTCCATTACAATGACACATTCTGAGGAGCAGGCAGACTCCCAGGAACTGTTCTCGGGCCCCTGCCCAGAATGGGCAGCAATGGTTCCTCTCCCACCGGAGGAGTTTGTCGTGACTGATGCCCAACCTTTGGAAAGTTCCCAGGGTACAGGGGATGAGGCTAGGGACTTCCGGCAACTGTCCCAAGATCTTTCAGTGGGTGAGGAGGACGACGACGATGAGACACAGTTGTCTATCACTCAGGTAGTAGTAATTGCAGTAAGTCCGAGGGAGGAGCGCACAGAGGATTCGGAGGAAGAGCAGCAGGACGATGAGGTGACTGACCCCACCTGGTTTGCTAAGCCTACTGAGGACAGGTCTTCAGAGGGGGAGGCAAGTGCAGCAGCAGGGCAGGTTGGAAGAGGCAGTGCGGTGGCCAGGGGTAGAGGCAGGGCCAGACCGAATAATCCACCAACTGTTTCCCAAAGCGCCCCCTCGCGCCATGCCACCCTGCAGAGGCCGAGGTGCTCAAAGGTCTGGCAGTTTTTCATTGAGAGTGCAGACGACCGACGAACAGTGGTGTGCAACCTTTGTCGCGCCAAGATCAGCCGGGGAGCCACCACCACCAGCATGCGCAGGCATATGATGGCCAAGCACCCCACAAGGTGGGACGAAGGCCGTTCACCGCCTCCGGTTTGCACCACTGCCTCTCCCCCTGTGCCCCAACCTGCCACTGAGATCCAACCCCCCTCTCAGGACACAGGCACTATCGTCTCCTGGCCTGCACCCACACCCTCACCTCCGCTGTCCTCGGCCCCATCCACCAATGTCTCTCAGCGCACCGTCCAGCCGACGCTAGCGCAAGTGTTTGAGCGCAAGCGCAAGTACGCCGCCACGCACCCGCACGCTCAAGCGTTAAACGTGCACATAGCCAAATTGATCAGCCTGGAGATGCTGCCATATAGGCTTGTGGAAACGGAGGCTTTCAAATACATGATGGCGGCGGCGGCCCCGCGCTACTCGGTTCCCAGTCGCCACTACTTTTCCCGATGTGCCGTCCCAGCCCTGCACAACCACGTCTCCCGCAACATTGTACGCGCCCTCACCAACGCGGTTACTGCCAAGGTCCACTTAACAACGGACACGTGGACAAGCACAGGCGGGCAGGGCCACTATGTCTCCCTGACGGCCCATGGGGTGAATTTAGTGGAGGCTGGGACCGAGTCAGAGCCTGGGACCGCTCACGTCCTACCCACCCCCAGAATTGTGGGCCCCAGCTCGGTGCTGGTATCTGCGGCGGTGTATGCTTCCTCCACTAAACCACCCTCCTCCTCCTACGCAACCTCTGTCTCGCAATCAAGATGTGTCAGCAGCAGCACGTCGCCAGCAGTGGGTGTCGTGCGGCGTGGCAGCACAGCGGTGGGCAAGCGCCAGCAGGCTGTGCTGAAACTACTCAGCTTAGGAGAGAAGAGGCACACGGCCCACGAACTGCTGCAGGGTCTGACAGAGCAGACCGACCGCTGGCTTTCACCGCTGAGCCTCCAACCGGGCATGGTCGTATGTGACAACGGCCGTAACCTGGTGGCGGCTCTGCAGCTCGGCAGCCTCACGCACGTGCCATACCTTGCCCACGTCTTTAATTTGGTGGTTCAGCGCTTTCTGAAAAGCTACCCACGCTTGTCAGTGCTGCTTGGAAAGGTGCGCCGGCTCAGCGCACATTTCCGCAAGTCCCACACGGACGCTGCCACCCTGCGCACCCTGCAACATCGGTTTAATCTGCCAGTGCACCCACTGTGCGACGTGCCCACACGGTGGAACTCTACGCTCCACATGTTGGCCAGGCTCTATGAGCAGCGTAGAGCTATAGTGGAATACCAACTCCAACATGGGCGGCGTAGTGGGAGTCAGCCTCAATTCTTTACAGAAGAGTGGGCCCGGTTGGCAGACATCTGCCAGGTCCTTGGAAACTTTGAGGAGTCTACCCAGATGGTGAGCGGCGATACTGCAATCATTAGCCTCACCATTCCTCTGCTATGCCTCTTGAGAAGTTCCCTGCAAAGCATAAAGGCAGACGCTTTACGCTCGGAAACGGAGGCGGGGGAAGACAGTATGTCGCTGGATAGTCAGATCACCCTCATGTCTATATCTCAGCACGTTGAGGAGGAGGGGGAGGAGCATGAGGAGGAGGGGGAAGAGACAGCTTGGCCCACTGCTGAGGGTACCCATGCTGCTTGCCTGTCATCCTTTCAGCGTGTATGGCCTGAGGAGCAGGAGGAGGAGGATCCTGAAAGTGATCTTCCTAGTGAGGACAGCTATGTGTTGCGTACAGGTACCCTGGCACACATGGCTGACTTCATGTTAGGATGCCTTTCTCGTGACCCTCGCGTTACACGCATTCTGGCCACTACGGATTACTGGGTGTACACACTGCTCGACCCACGGTATAAGGAGAACCTTTCCACTCTCATACCCGAAGAGGAAAGGGGTTCGAGAGTGATGCTATACCACAGGACCCTGGCGGACAAGTTGATGGTAAAATTCCCATCCGACAGCGCTAGTGGCAGAAGGCGCAGTTCCGAGGGCCAGGTAGCAGGGGAGGCACGGAGATCAGGCAGCATGTACAGCACAGGCAGGGGAACACTCTCTAAGGCCTTTGACAGCTTTCTGGCTCCCCAGCAAGACTGTGTCACCGCTCCCCAGTCAAGGCTGAGTCGGCGGGAGCACTGTAAAAGGATGGTGAGGGAGTACGTAGCCGATCGCACGACCGTCCTCCGTGACGCCTCTGCCCCCTACAACTACTGGGTGTCGAAGCTGGACACGTGGCCTGAACTCGCGCTGTTTGCCCTGGAGGTGCTTGCTTGTTCTGCGGCTAGCGTCTTGTCAGAGAGTGTGTTTAGTGTGGCTGGAGGAATCATCACGGATAAGCGCACAAGCCTGTCAACCGACAGTGCCGACAGGCTTACACTCATCAAGATGAACAAAGCCTGGATTTCCCCAGACTTCTCTTCTCCACCAGCGGACAGCAGCGATACCTAAACAATACGTAGGCTGCACCCGCGGATGGAAGCATCGTTCTCTATCACCATTAAAAACGGGGACCTTTTAGCTTCATCAATCTGTGTATTATATTCATCCTCCTCCTCCTGAAACCTCACGTAATCACGCCGAATGGGCAATTTTTCTTAGGCTCACAAGGCTCAGTCATATAACTTTTGTAAACAATGTTTATACGTTTCAATGCTCATTAAAGCGTTGAAACTTGCACCTGAACCAATTTTTATTTTAACTGGGCTGCTTACAGGCCTAGTTACAAATGAAGCCACATTAACCAAAGCGATTAATGGGTTTCACCTGCCCTCTTGGTTGGGCATGGGCAATTTTTCTGAGGTACATTAGTACTGTTGGTACACCAATTTTTTTGGGCCCTCGCCTACAGTGTAATCCTAGTAATTTTTAGCCCACCTGCATTAAACCTGACATTACCACAGCTGTGCTGGGCACTGCAAATGGGATATGTTTATGTACCGCCGGTGGCTTCCTGGGACCCACCCATGCTGTCGGTCCACACGGAGTTGTAACTGCATGTGTCCACTTCTAAAGAACCCCAGTCTGACTGGGGCATGCAGTGTGGGCCGAAGCCCACCTGCATTAAACCTGGCGTTAGCTTTGCTGTCCAGGGCACTGCAATGGGATATATTTATGTACCGCCGGTGGCTTCCTGGGACCCACCCATGCTGTCGGTCCACACGGAGTTGTAACTGCATGTGTCCACTTCTAAAGAACCCCAGTCTGACTGGGGCATGCAGTGTGGGCCGAAGCCCACCTGCATTAAACATCACATTACCTCAGCTGTGCTGGGCACTGCAATGGGATATATTTATGTACCGCCGGTGGGTTCCAGGGAGCCACCCATACTGTGGGTCCACACGGAGTTGTAACTGCATGTGTCCACTTCTAAAGAACCCTAGTCTGACTGGGGCATGCAGTGTGGGCCGAAGCCCACCTGCATTAAACCTGACGTTAGCTTTGCTGTCCAGGGCACTGTAATGGGATACATTTATGTACAGCCGGTGGGTTCCAGGGAGCCACCCATGCTGTGGGTGCACACGGAATTCCCATTGCGGAGTTGTAGCTGCCTGTGACTATTTATAAAAAACCGCGGTCTGACTGGGGCATGCAGACACCTTGACAGAATGAATAGTGTGTGGCACATAGGTTCCCCATTGCTTTGCCCACGTGTGCAGCTCCTGATGGCGGTGGCACAGGATTATATTTCTCATTGGTTCTGTACAGCATTGTGGGCTATCGCCCCGCCCCTTTTAAAGAGGGTCGCTGCCTAGCCGTGCCAACCCTCTGCAGTGTGTGCCTGCGGTTCCTCCTCATGGCAGACGCACTTATAAATAGACATGAGGGTGGCGTGGCATGAGGGCGGCTGAAGGCTGCGCAGGGACACTTTGGTGTGCGCTGTGGACACTGGGTCATGCGGGGGGGGGGGGGGTTGGGCAGCATGTAACCCAGGAGAAGTGGCAGTGGAGTGTCATGCTGGCAGTGATTGTGCTTTGTTGGAGGTAGTGTGGTGCTTAGCTAAGGTATGCATTGCTAATGAGGGTTTTTCAGAAGTAAAAGTTGTTGGGAGGGGGGGTGGGGCTTAATAGTGGGACCTGGGAACTTGAGATGCAGCCCAACATGTAGCCCCTTGCCTGCCCTATCCGTTGCTGTGTCGTTCCCATCACTTTCTTGAATTGCCCAGATTTTCACAAATGGAAACCTTAGCGAGCATCGGCGAAATACAAAAATGCTCGAGTCGCCCATTGACTTTAATGGGGTTCGTTATTCGAAACGAACCCTCGAGCATCACGAAAATTTCGTCTCGAGTAACGAGCACCCGAGCATTTTGGTGCTCGCTCATCTCTATTTAGGATTGTTTTTGCTCTCTTTAGTGATCAGTCTTTCTGCCTCCTCCTTAGCAATCTTGATCTTTCCTTTACATATTTTGTTTGATTCTGTATCATTTTAGCGCTTCTTTGCTGCATTCTTGTTTTAGTAGTTTAGACGCCTTCTTTTTTTATTGTCCCGCTTACAATCTTGTCGAGCCACATTGCTTTGCTTCTACTTGTGGTTATTTTATTTTTAAAGGGTGTGACCTGCCGACATGAGGTAATTAGGATGTTTTTAAACTTCCCCCATTTGTCATCTGTACTGTTATTTATGAGGACATTTTCCCAATTAATGTTACCCATAGTAGTTCTTAGCTGATCAAATTTTGCTTTACTAAAGATAAGCTTTTTTGTCGCTCCATAAGGCTTCTTGTTAAATGACAGCTGGAAATTAATTATATTGTGGTCACTATTTCCTAAGTGTCCCTCAACCAGCACCCCTATTATTCTGTCCGCTTTGTAGTTAATAAGCCCAGTATGGCACGCCCTCTAGTTGATCAATAGTTGATCGCAGGGGTATGTCATTCAGGACCCCAAATGATCAGCTGTCTAGGCACCTGCTGTCACCAGTAAAACATAGGGTACGGAATTGAAGCAGATTACTCCCACCTCTTTGTAGTGGCCGGTGCTGGTATTTGCAGGTGTAGCCCCAGCTAAAATCAATGAGAGCTGAGCTTGCAATTAGAAGCATTGGCCACTACAGCAAGGTCAGAGTGATCGGCTTCCTCTCTGTACACTGTTTTGCAGCAGGGTGTGTTCCTGGTATTATCCATTCAGTGCTGACAGCATCAGAACTTAGGCCTCATGTCCACGGGGAAAATCGGGCCCGCTACGGATTCTACATGGAGAATCTGCAGCGGGTCCCTCCTGCCCCGCGGACATGAGCGCTGAAAATAAGAATTTATAAGAATTTACCTATCCGTAGCGGGCGGGGAAGCTCTGCTCTTCCTCACGGCCGGATCTTCTTTTTCGGCCGGCGGATGAATTCCTCACGCCGGCGGCACGTCGCCGGCACGTCGTCGACGTGCCGCGCATGTGCCAGGCACATCCGCCGAGCCGAAGCAAGGGAGATGCGGCCGTGAGGAAGAGAAGACCTTCCCGGCCCGCTGCGGGTGAGTAAATTCTTTTAAATTCCTATTTTAGGTCTCCCGCGGATCCTGACGGCTTCCATAGGCTTCAATAGAAGCCCGCGGGAGCCGTCCCCGCGGGAGACCCGCATGAAAATGGAGCATGGTCCAGATTTTTTCATGCTCCATTTTTTTTAAAATCACTTTTATTGACGATCTGCGGGTATTTATCTACCCGCGGGTGGTCAATGCATCCCTATGGGGTGCGGATCCACGCGCGGGAGAAGAGTTAAAATCCGCTGCGGATTTTAATTCTTATTTTCCCCGTGGACATGAGGCCTTAGGGACACACCACTTGGACAAGGGAGATGGTAAAAGCCATTTGTCAATTTGTTCATTAATTTCCAGGAGGAATAACCGAGGAATGGTACAAGACAGTAAAAATGCTTCAGAATGGTTTCAAGAGGAATACAGTTCTGTAATACAACAGACATGTCAGGAGATCTGACAGGGGGCGTGGACCTTTCATATACATCCTAGCTGAGAATTAGAATGTGTACAAACATGTGATGCCACAACTCATGGAGGCACACTGCCTGTCAATGTGTATGAGGATACACTGCAGATAAGTCACTTGCAACAAGTTGGCACTGACATAGGCTGCCTGCACACGACCGGATTTGAATTGCAGAAGTCACGATAATCACAACCAATTCAAACTAATATAGCAGTCACATGAGTGGACTGCCATTTTCTGGTTGCAGAAAAAAATAAAAACAAAACAAAATTTGCAGCGTGCTCTACTTTTGCGCGTATTCAATGGAAGCAGTCTAACCTACAGCTATTCCGCAATTGACATTGACGAGAGATTGTGGACTCGTCATTGCTAAGTGATGACGCCGGAAAAGAGGTATAGAAGAAAAGATGAAATCACAGGTACACATGGACGCTGGCCAGGCACAGGGTCAGATTCTGCTGCGGGCTCCCACATACGGAATCTTAGCCATTCATGTGCAGGCGGCCATACTGGGGGGGATTTCCCCGGACTAGTGCAAGCTATAACCCCATAGGTTCATAGCTTTCATTTTAGAAGCCCTCTGAAAACTGAAAGCAGGCAACTGATTGGTTGCTTCGAACAATTTGTCTTTGCAGCAGTTAATATATCAAAATCAAGGCTGTTCGCCTGTTCACGGGCTTGGTGTCACCATGACAGAGCTGAACAGCCATGACCCCTCACCACACAGACCAGGAAGAAGCATTACCATCTGCTTACCAGTAGACACAGGGCAACACACGGCTACCGTCCTCTACCTGCCGCAAGCTTCACTCATGGGTCACTCCATGCCAGGAATATCAACACAGACGGAAGAACCTTTCATGAGGTCATGAGCACGTGATCAGTCCCATCCATCCAAGGGAGGAGCTCTGTGTGTGAGGCACGTGTAGCAGAGCTGTCTGTGTCAAGGAGCTCTTCCTGCAGCGCGGAGTGTGTAGAAGTGTATACAGATATGTAAGATGCATACAGCAGAGCTGTGTGTGTACGTGAGCATGCAAGGCAGCGTTCTATATGTATGATGAGTACAGCAGAGCTGTGTGTGTACATGAGTATACAAGGCAGTGTTCTATATGTAAGACGAGTACAGCAGAGCTGTGTGTGTACATGAGTATACAAGGCAGTGTTCTATATGTAAGACGAGTACAGCAGAGCTGTGTGTGTACGTGAGCATACAAGGCGGTGTTCTATATGTAAGGCGAGTACAGCAGAGCTGTGTGTGTACATGAACATACAAGGCAGTGTTCTGTATGTAAGACGCGTACAGTAGAGCTGTGTGTGTACGTGAGCATACAAGGCAGCGTTCTATATGTAAGGAGCGTACAGCAGAGCTGTGTGTGCACGTGAGCATACAAGGCAGCATTCTACATGTAAGACGAGTACACCAGAGCTGTGTGTGTACATGAGTATACAAGGCAGCGTTCTATATGTAAGACGCGTACAGTAGAGCTGTGTGTGTACGTGAGCATACAAGGCGGTGTTCTGTATGTAAGACGCGTACAGCAGAGCTGTGTGTGTACGTGAGCATACAAGGCGGTGTTCTGTATGTAAGACGAGTACAGCAGAGCTGTGTGTGCACTTGAGCATACAAGGCAGAGTTCTATATGTAAGACGCATACAGCAGAGCTGAGTGTGTACGTGAGTATTAAAAAAAAAATCACAGAGACAGAGGGGTCCTTTAGGGCGCCCACCCACTGGCGATTTGCGTTTCTCTGCGTTTTGCATTTTTTCTGCAGAGCAATTAGAATTGAATGTACTCCTGTCCACTGGCGTTTTGCGTTGCGTTGCGTTTTTTAACATAGGAACTGTCAGTTGCATATGTGTCCTTATTTTTCTCCTAATGCACCCATGAAAGTCAATGGAAATTAATGGAAAAGCCGCGAAAACGCAGCGAAAACGCAGCGTTTTTCACGCACGAAAATCACAAACGCCAGTGGGTGGGCGCCCTTAGACTTGAAATCAAAATTCACTGAAAAGCACCCAAAAATTGATGAATTTATTTATAGTGTTATTAAAATATAACTTTTATTACAAATTTTCATTTAAAATAAAGTGAGACACACTACCTATAACTCAGCACACACCGGGGACTAGACAGACACTAAAAAAACAAACAAAGAACAGAAAAAAGGGGACAGACAAGGAAACTAAAGGGATAAAGTTTGTTTCAGACACTATGTCAAGAGATCATACGTTTTTTTCTTTCCTCATAAGTTGCCACTGGTTGGTGATTCTCATACGTTGGTATTCACCAATTTGAGACCTCCAGAGGCCTATGCTTTTAGGGGCTTGTTCTGACGATTAGCATACAATCCTCCAATCAGAGACAGTAAACACTTATATTTCCTCTATGTGAAGGACCATTGTCCCAATCTCGTTGTTACTGTCTCATGATAAATTGAAGACGATGATCAATTATATCCCTTTAAATCCAATAGTGATATCTGTATATATCTCATCTGAGGGCTGAATACCATCAGCAATTGTGTCACTTCAATCACAACGTGACCAATTTATATATATCATCCAAAGGCTGAATATGATCAATAATTAGGTCACTTTTCACTTTTATCGACGCGTTTCTTCGGCCCTGATACGATAGTTGAGCCGATTCATCAGGATCAAAAGGGGTGAATAGCCTAAGTAAATTCATGTTAGGAATCTTTATGAGTCGTTCCTAAAGTTTAAATTGTGTAAATGTACTTTATTCGTGATTATTATAGTATCCTGCTGAGGATATATCAGCGCTGTTAGGATGATAATGTCTCTGCTCTTACTTATGGTTACATTGAGTAGCTGTTGATCCAGAGCTCATGATAAACAGCTGCCTGGTGTAATGCTGATGGATATGAGGGTAGAGATAGATTACGTGTATATCCCCTCTCCAAACAATTGTAGTCAGTGGTGGACTTCGTTAAGATCAATGATTTACGTGAAGTATGATGACTACGTTCACATTTCCATCAATTAAAATAGTAATGTTATAAAGTCCACAAAGATATGAATGTTATGCTGTTTTATGCAGCAGTAATAGAGTGCTCAAAAAAGTTATAATAACTCAAGATTCCCAGATATGTACTTTAAGATAACAAGGCAACTTTCCATATGTAAGGCGAGTACACGGCTGTGTGTACGTGAGCATACAAGGCAGCGTTTTATATGTAAGACTAGTACAGCAGAGCTGTGTGTGTACGTAAGCATACAAGGCAGCACTTTATATGTAAGACGCATACAGCAGAGCTGTGTGTGTATGTGAGCATACACGGCAGCGTTCTATAAGTATGACCAGTACAGAAGAGCTGTGTGTGCTTGAGCATACAAGGCAGCGTTCTATATGAATGACGAGTACAGCAGAGCTGTGTGTGTATGTGAGCGTACAAGGTAACGTTCTATATGTAAACGACTACAACAGAGGCCGCCTGCAGACGGGCGGAAATTCCGCGGCGGGATTTCCGCCGCTGGAAGCCTGCATAGGTTTGCATTAACAAACGCAATCCTATGCAGAGTGCTGCGGTTTGGCAGCGCGAAATCTCGCATGGCAAACAAACCGCGGCATGCTCTATTTCTGTGCGGGGCTCGCAGAGCCCCGCATAGAAACGTCACTCACCCGCCGCTGGCTCCGGTCTGCGCATGCGCCGGCAGCCGGCACATGAAAGAGCCAGTGCCGCGGGGCGTGGGTGAGTACGCGCCGCTCTCTGCAGGCGCTCTGGTCGGGTCCCGCGGCGAGAATCCTCGCTGCCGGATCCGACCTGCCCGTCTGCAGGCGGCCAGAGCTGTGTGTGTTCGTGAGCATACAAGGCAGCGTTCTATATGTAAGACAAGTACAGCAGAACTGTGTGTGTATGTGAGCATACAAGGCAGCATTCTACATGTAAGGCGAGTACAGCAAAGCTGTGTGTGTGCGTGAGCATACAAGGCAGTGTTCTATATGTAAGACAAGTACAGCAGAACTGTGTGTGTACGTGAGCATACAAGGCAGCATTCTACATGTAAGGCGAGTACAGCAAAGCTGTGTGTGTGCGTGAGCATACAAGGCAGCGTTCTATATGTAAGGCGAGTACAGCAGAGCTATGTGTACGTGAGCATACAAAGCAGCGTTCTATAAGTATGACCAGTACAGCAGAGCTGTTTGTGTACGTGAGCATACTAGGCAGCCTTCTATATGTATGACGAGTACAGCAGATCTTTAGACCTTTGGGGTGTCTTGTTCCCAATTTTAACATCCAATGGGCTTCCCTCCTGAGTAGTGTATTGAAATACACTTTGAATTTTCTCCCTTTTTAAACTATCTCTATACCATAACAGATTGTGTCAATTTTCTGGTTATGTATTTCAATGAAGTGTTTTGCAACACCGGAGCAATTGTTTTATTTTTAGTGTATCTAAGATGTTCCTGTGCCCGAGTTTTCAAATTCCTACCGGTGCACCCGACGGTCTAAACTTTAGATCTGATTTGCTATACATTTATTAAGTAGAGTCCTCCCTCTCCACTACGGGTTTTTTTTTTTATATATATATTTATTGCATTTGTTTGCTTAAATAAGTGGAAATATTAATTAATAATATTAGTTAATACAAGTTATATTTTATTTTTATAATCATATCTAGTTAGTCAATATTATAATCATGTTGCATTTGATATATATATATATTATAACTAGCTGATATACCCGGCTTCACCCGAGTTAATTTGGTACTTATGAAGTCGTGGTTACTTTAGAAATACCGGTAAAAAAAAATATGTTCACCATTTTGCATGGTTCTTTGCATTACCCAGGAAACACCATGTGGAGGTAACCATGCGACGTTTCCTTTATATAAAATGACATCGGGAAGTGAGAGAATTAGATTCCGTATGTAAAATTTGGACGCTAATTCTTTTGTGCTTAGAATTGAATAATCGAGTTGGGACCTATTAACTTTTCCAATTTATGACCTAATCAATGCCTGTGCCAAATTTCAAGTTTCTATGACATCAGGAAGTGAGAGAAGTAGATTCCATACATAAAATTTGGATGCTAATTCTTTTGCGCTTAGAATTGAATAATTAAGTTGGGACCCATAAACTTTTCCTATTTATGATATAATCAATGCCTGTGCAAAATTTCACGTTTCTATGACACCGGGAAGTAAGAGAATTAGATTCCGTACGTAAAATTTGGACGCTAGTTCATTTTGCGCTTGAATTGAATAATCGAGTTGGGACCCATTATCTTTTCCTAATTATGACATAATCAATGCCCGTGCCAAATTTTAAGTTTCTTTGACACCAGAAAGTGAGAGAATTAGATTCCGTACGTAAAATTTTGCCGCTAATTCTTTTGCGCTTAGAATTGAATAATCGAGTAGGGACCCATTAACTTTTCCTATTTATGATATAATCAATGCCCGTGCAAAATTTCACGTTTCTATGATACCGGGAAGTAAGAGAATTAGATTCCGTAACGTAAAATTTGAATACTAGTTCTTTTGCACTTAAATTAAACTATCGAGTTGGGACTCATTAACTTTTCCTCTTTATGACATAATCAATGCCCGTTCCAAATTTTACGTTTCTATGACACCGGAAAGAGAATTAGATTACGTACGTAAAATTTGGACGCTAATTCTTTTGCGCATAGAATTAAATAATTGAGTTGGGAGTGGGTCCCATTAACTTTTCCTATGTATGACATAATAATCAATGCTCGTGCCAAATTTCAATTGAGAGAATTAGATTACGTACATACAATTTGGCTGCTAATTCTTTTGCACTTAGAATTGAGTAATCGAGTTGGGACACATGAACTTTTCCTATTTATCACATAATCAATGCCCGTTCCAAATTTCACGTTTCTATGACACCGGAAGGTGAGAGAATTACATTCCGTATGTAAAATTTGGATGCTAATTCTTTTGCGCTTAGAATTGAATAATCGAGTTGGGACCCATTAGCTTTTCCTATATATGGCACAATCAATGCTCGTGGCAAATTTCAACTTTCTATTACACCAAGAAGTGAGAGAATTAGATTCCGTACGTAAAATTTGGATGCTAGTTGTTTTGCGCTAGAATTGAATAATCTAGTTGCGACCCATTAACTTTTCCTATTTATGACATAATCAATGCCCGTGCCAAATTTCGAGTTTCGGGAAGTGAGAGAATTAGATTCCGTACGTAAAATTTGGATGCTAATTCTTCTGCGCTTAGAATTGAACAATCGAGTTGGGACCCATCAACTTTTCCTATTTATGACATAATCAATGCTCGTGCAAAATTTCAAATTTCTATGACATTGGGAAGTTGAAGAATTAGATTCCATACGTATAATTTAGACGCTAATTCTTTTGCGCTTAGAATTGAATTATCGAGTTGGGACCCAATAGCTTTTCCTATTTATGACACAATCAATGCTCTTGCCAAATTTCAACTTTCTATTACACCAAGTAGTGAGAAAATTAGATTCCGTACGTAAAATTTGGACGCTAGTTCTTTTGCGCTAGAATTGAATAATCGAGTTGGGACCCATTAACTTTTCGTATTTATGACATATTCAATGCTCGTGCCAAATGTTAAGTTTCTATGACATTGGGAAGTGAGAGATTTAGAATATGTACGTAAAATTTTGAAATCTGCCTTTCTGAAATCCAACCTTGAAGTCTGAGTTTTCTCAGGTCTTCCTCCCCTTTTTATCCAAAATTCAAGGATAGCATGATCACTGCCTCCTAAACACCCAGCCACCCTTACTCCCTCAACCACTTCCTACCTGTTGGTAAGAATTAGATCCAAGATAGCAGATCCCCTTGTTTCCTCTTCGACCTTTTGGAAGATAAAGCTGTCTACCATTTTTATGCTGACAATACCCAGCTATACAACTTCTCCCGGGACATCACAGCAACATTCCTCCGGAACACCACCGAGTGTCTGTCTGCTGGCTCTAACACTATGTTCTCTCTACCTAAAACTGAACCTCTCAAAAACTGACCTTCTCCTGTTTCCACCCTCTACTAACCGACTTCATCCTGACATCTCCATCTCACTGTATGGCACCACCATAACTCCCAGACAGAACTCCCGCTGCCTTGGGGTCATATTCGACTCTGATCTCTCCTTCACCCCTGCATCCAATCTCTTGCCCGAACATGTCAGCTGCACCTCAAGAGCATCGTAAGGATAAGCCCTTTTCTCACCGTAGACACGCTAAAAACGCTCACTGTTGCCCTCATCCACTCCCGACTCGATTATTGCAAATCGCTACTGATAGGCCTCCCCTGCTCCAGACTCTACCCCCTCCAATCCATCCTGAATGCGGCAGCCAGACTCATCTTCCTGTCCAGCTGCTAATCGGATGCCTCTGCCCTGTACCGGTCACTGCACTGGCTGCCCGTCAAATACAGAATTCAATTTAAACTTGCTAGCCTCATCCACAAAGTGCTCCACAGCACCGCCCCACCTTACATTGCTTCCCTCATCTCAATTCACCACCCAGCCCGCAAATTTCGCTCTGCTAATGAAATCAGACCAAATGCCCCTGTAATTTGAACCTCTCATTCCCGCTTCCAAGTCTTCTCAAGAGCAGCACCTGTCCTCTGGAGCGCATTACCAAAGGCTACCCAAGCAATCCAGGATTCGCAGAACTTCAGGCGTGCTCTAAAAACGCACCTCTTCAGGGAGGCATACCATATTCCCTAAACCAAACCCTTCTGTACTCCGCCTGATAACATGCCCCCTGTCCCACAGACTGCAATCCCTGTAAGCCATAATCAACCGGCATCTGCAGTCATACCAATTCCGCCACTATACGGCCTGACCATTGTCTGTGTGTATAACATCCCTCACTCTCCACCTCGCCACACCGTGCACATCTCCAGCCCCTTTACCTTCTGTTGCACCCCATTATTTGTAGTATGTAAGCTCGTTGGAGCAGGCCCCTCACCACTACTGTTTCCATCAATTGATTACTTCATGTAACCGTTGTCTTGTGTTATTTCCCCTGTATTGTAAGCGCTGCAGAATATGTTGGTGCTATATAAATAAAGATGATTATTATTATTATATTGAAGACGCGTACAGCAGAGCTGTGTGTACGTAAGCATACAAGGCAGCGTTCTATTGAAGACGCGTACAGCAGAGCTGTCTGTGTACGGGAGCATACAAGGCAGTGTTCTGTATGTAAGACGAGTACAGCAGAGCTGTGTGTGTATGTGAGCATACAAGGCAGCGTTCTAAATGTAAGACGAGTACAGCAAAGCTGTGTATGTACATGATCATACAAGGCAGCGTTCTATATGTAAGACGAGTATAGCAGAGCTGTGTGTGTACGTGAGCATACAAGACAGCGTTCTATATGTAAGATGAGTACAGCAGAGCTCTGTGTGTACATGAACATACAAGGCAGTGTTCTATATGTAAGGCGAGTACAGCAGAGCTGTGTGTGTACATGAATATACAAGGCAGCGTTCTATATGTAAGACACATACAGCAGAGCTATGTGTGTACATGAGCATACAAGGCAGCGTTCTATATGTAAGGCGAGTACAGCAGAGCTGTGTGTGTACATGAATATACAAGGCAGCGTTCTATATGTAAGACACATACAGCAGAGCTGTGTGTACATGAGCATACAAGGCAGCGTTCTATATGTAAGACGAGTACAGTAGGGCTGTGTGTGTACGTGAGCATAAAGGGCAGCATTCTATATGTAAGACGAGTACAGCAGAGCTGTGTGTGTGCGTGAGCATGCAAGGCAGCATTCTATATGTAAGACACATACAGTAGAGCTGTGTGTGTACATGAACATACAAGGCAGCGTTCTATATGTAAGACACATACAGCAGAGCTGTGTGTACATGAGCATACAAGGCAGCGTTCTATATGTAAGACGAGTACAGCAGAGCTGTGTGTGTACATGGGCATACAAGGCAGCGGTCTATATGTAAGACGAGTACAGCAGAGCTGTGTGTGCACGTGAGTATACGAGGCAGTGTTCTGTATGTAAGGCGAATACAGCAGAGCTGTGTGTGTATGTGAGCATACAAGGCAGCATTTTATATGTAAGACGCGTACAGCAAAGCTGTGTGTGTATGTGAGCATACAAGGCAGCATTTTATATGTAAGACGCGTACAGCAGAGCTGTGTGTACGTGAGCATATAAGGCCGCGTTCTATATGTAAGACGAGTACAGCAGATCTGTGTGTGTACGTGAGCATACAATACAGTGTTCTGTATGTAAGACGAGTACAGCAGAGCTATGTGTGTACGTGAGCATATAAGGCAGTGTTCTATATGTAAGGCAGGTATAGGGGAGCTTTGTGTGTACATGAGCATGCAAGGCAGTGTTCTATATGTAAGACGAGTACAGCAGAGCTGAGTGTACGCGAGCATACTAGGCAGCGTTGTACATGTAAGACGAGTACAGCAGAGCTGTGTTTGTACATGAACATACAAGGCAGCGCTCTATAGGTATGACGAGTACAGCAGAGCTGTGTGTGTACATGAGCATACAAGGCAGCATTTTATATATAAGACGCATACAGCAGAGCTGTGTGTACGTGAGCATACAAGACAGCGTTCTATATGTAGGACGCATACAGCAAAGCTGTGTGTGCATGTGAGCATATAAGGCCGCGTTCAATATGTAAGACGAGTACAGCAGAGCTGTGTGTGTACGTGAATATACAATACAGTGTTCTGTATGTATGACGAGTATAGCAGAGCTGTGTGTACGTGAGCATATAAGGCAGTGTTCTGTATGTAAGACGAGTACAGCAGAGCTGTGTGTGTATGTGAGCATACAATACAGTGTTCTGTATGTAAGTCGAGTACAGCAGAGCTATATGTGTACGTGAGCATGTAAGGCAATGTTCTATATGTAAGGCAAGTACAGGAGAGCTTTGTGTGTACATGAGCATACAAGACAGCGTTTTATATGTAAGATGAGTACAGCAGAGTTGTGTTTGCACGCGAGCATACAAGGCAACGTTCTATATGTAAGACGCGTACAGCAGAGCTTAGTGTGTACATGAACATACAAGGCAGCGTTCTATAGGTATGATGAGTACAGCAGAGCTGTGTGTGTACATGAGCATAAAAGGCAGCATTTTATATGTAAGACGAGTACAGCAGAGCTGTGTGAACGCGAGCATACTAGGCAGCATTCTACATGTAAGACGAGTATAGCAGAGCTGTGTGTGTACGTGAGCATACAAGGCAGCGTTCTATATGTAAGACGTGTACAGCAGAGCTGTGCGTAGATGAGCATGCAAGGCAGTGTTCTATGTGTAAGATGAGTACAATGCTGTAAAATATCGCTACTGTCATCATTAAGGCAATGGATAGCAGCTTGACGCAAGTTAGGGGTCGTTGTAATGGTTTATCTTATCTTGTTAAGTTCGGGTTTGTATGCTCCATTATCGGTTGCCAAGCGGACTCGTTATTATCGGTATTGCAAAGCCCAAAATCGAACCTATAAAACCACCTGCCTGATTCACTATATGTTTCCTTTTCTGTACGGTCAGGGTTTTATCACCCAAGCTTCTCATACTGCAGTGCCCTTTTTTAGTAAATTTTTATGGCGATTTTTTAGAGATATTCAACCTTTTAAACTATTTAAAGCGCTCTCTGCTATGACTGTAATGAAATCATTGCTCGGGTTGCGTAAAATTGATTTTCCGAGAGCGGATTTTGCTTTCACCAACCTTTTTTTGAGAGTCCACTTGTGACATATTTTCTCAGACATCTTCTCACCACAACGCTCTGCGAATAAAAAAGGATGCAAAACAGCACACTCAATTTTTAGAGGTGTTTTCCTTTTGAATATATACAGTCGGTAATGCTGGTTGAAACAAACCCGTTCTCAAGCGGAGTTCCTTCTGCATATTGTCTCTTAAACCTACTAGTAAATAGCCGTAAGGTTTGCATGTCACATCCTCAAAGGCTTCTAAGAAGAAGCACATCTTCCCGGGGTACATCTGTCTCACGAGTGTGACAATTTGCAATTTATTGCGGGCATTGTTAAAATGTGCTATGTACTTGCTGTTTAAATTTATCGCTCAGCTTTTTTTAACTTTGATGGAATATGCTCTGTAGAATATAGAAAATGCTTAGATTTTTGTGATGTACATACTTGGTAAATGCTTTTTCTATTTCGCAGTCTTCACTAGCGCTCTCCATGAAATCATCTACAATAGTCAAATTTAACTTGTTGGGAGGAAGTAAGTCATCGCTTATGAATGTCTGCGGAAGACTCTCAATAAACTTGATGTTAGGAAAAGAATTAGACACTTCATCATACAGTTTCTGCCAACAGGAGTAAAACCACACAATGTTATGGGGTTTGTGCGTTATATGTATCTCGAAGTTATGTTTTTTAAACTGCTTTACAAAGTAACTTTTTCCAGAGTTAGAGGGAGCGGCTAAAATACATGAGAAGTGGCGTTGCAAGCGTGCGTCCATTATTTCTGTGCTAATAACCATGATGTTATATTGTAAATTAGTCTAATAATCGTTTCCTCACGTGTTTTTGCACTTTGCGTAGCGCACCTGAGCCAAAGACCCGATTCTTCTTGTTGTGTGTTTCTACGTGTTGTGTGTTAGCAATGTTTAGAGTTATGCCTTTACCTTTTAAGATGGTTTTACCCATTTTCATCTTGTAGCCATAGATTTTGGGACCCGCAGACACAAACTCTGTGATGCATGTGTATCGGGTATTTTGTTGGTTAGCTCAACCAGATAATTGTCTAATGGCGGATTCCACTGACCTTCTTGGTGCACTAAAATTACTGAATCTGTGTCGTGATAGAGACACCTCTCCTGCAGTCGGTTCAGAAGAGAGTACAACTCTAGTCTGGCGTAAGCGGCTGTAAAACAGGCTATAAAGATGTTTGTATTTGTGTTGATCCTGTGATATTCTTTTGTTTATTTCCAGGTGATGTTGGCCGTCAAATCATCAATAAAATTCAACCCTAAAATCTCATAGTCGGGAAGAAACATATAATCAAAAAGCTTATCGGGATTAGTCACAGTGCTGGTACACGGAAGGTCAGGTTTCTGGGCAAGTTTACCCTACAAGGAGTTGAGGAAAAGTTTGGAGATTTGCCCTTTAGTGGGATTCACAACTACATTGTTGGGTGGTAGTTGTACCCCTTCTATTTCAAGAAAGGCGGCAATGTATTTGCTGTTCTTGACATCATCCGTACACCAGCACAATCCATTGTAGCTGTGTGCAGCATATATCAGGTTAATACAGTTCCAAGTGTGGCTCTTATCACAAAAGCATCATGAGTGTCAGAGTGCTAAGGCAGCAGCATGCAGTCCCAAGCTCCCTTTCACGACTTGACGGTTGCAGGGCCATGGCTCGGGAAGCCGGCTTAAGGCCAGCCCAAATTTCTACTATCTATTTATACGCAATGACCTATCAAAAACTATATATCAACAGCCACAAATCAGCTTCCACCTTTTGCTTTCTATCTCATATTATGCTGAAGGTTACATTCTATCTAGACTGATGGAAACTATATTACATAATCATGGGTAGTAAAGTGAAGCAGCTGCCTGATACATGCAGGGATTGTACCTGCCACCTTCAGGTCATGAAATGGAGCTTAAAGGGGTTGTCCCGCGCCGAAACGGGTTTGTTTTTTTTTAACCCCCCCCCCCCCCCCGTTCGGCGCGAGACAACCCCGATGCAGGGGTTAAAAAAACAAACCGGAGAGTGCTTACCTGAATCCCGGCGGTCCGGCGTCTTCATACTCACCTGCTGAAGATGGCCGCCGGGGTCTGCTCCCTCCGTGGACCGCAGCTCTTCTGTGCAGTCCATTGCCGATTCCAGCCTCCTGATTGGCTGGAATCGGCACATGACGGGGCGGAGCTACACGGAGCCGGCATTCTGCACGAGCGGCCCCATTGAAGACAGCAGAAGACCCGGACTGCGCAAGCGCGGCTAATTTGGCCATCGGAGGCCGAAAATTAGTCGGCACCATGGAGACGAGGACGCCAGCAACGGAGCAGGTAAGTCTAAAACTTTTTATAACTTCTGTATGGCTCATAATTAATGCACAATGTACATTACAAAGTGCATTAATATGGCCATACAGAAGTGTATAGACCCACTTGCTGCCGCCGGACAACCCCTTTAAGACTGCAAGCTAGTGCCCTCTGCTATACATGTGACTCTTTAGATGCCCTATAGAGAATTGAACTCAGGATCTCCTGTTTACTAGACAGGTGCTTTAACCAACTAAGCCACAGTGCCACATTTGCAATTAGCATTCATTTAGGGAATGCTAGGGAATGTCAAGATGAATGAGAAGCAGAGAGGACCGAAAGTTTGGTATTAATGCCATTAGGATGGGTCGAGCACCTAAATGCTTGGGTGCTCGTTACTCGAGACGAAATTTTCGCGATGCTCAAGGGTTCGTTTCGAGTAACGAACCCCATTGAAGTCAATGGGTGACTCGAGCATTTTTGTATATCGCCGATGCTCGCTAAGGTTTTCATTTGTGAAAATCTGGGCAATTCAAGAAAGTGATGGGAACGACACAGCAACGGATCGGGCAGGCGAGGGGCTACATGTTGGGCTGCATCTCAAGTTCCCAGGTCCCACTATTAAGCCACAATAGCGGCAAGAGTGCCCCCCCCCAACAATTTTTACTTCTGAAAAACCCTTATTAGCAAGGCATACCTTAGCTAAGCACCACACTACATCCAACAAAGCACAATCACTGCCTGCATGACACTCCGCTGCCACTTCTCCTGGGTTACATGCTGCCCAACCCCCCCGCACGACCCAGTGTCCACAGCGCACACCAAAGTGTCCCTGCACAGCCTTCAGCTGCCCTCATGCCACACGCTGGCCTCATAGCCACACCACCCTCATGTCTATTTATAAGTGTGTCTGCCATGAGAAGGAACCGCAGGCACACACTGCAGAGGGTTGGCACGGCCAGGCAGCGACCCTCTTTAAAAGGGGCGGGGCGATAGCCCACAATGCTGTACAGAAGCAATGAGAAATCCAATTCTGTGCCACCTCCATCAGGAGCTGCACACGTGGGCATAGCAATGGGGAACCCATGTGCCACACACTATCATTCTGTCAAGGTGTCTGCATGCCCCAGTCAGACCGGGTTTTTTATAAATAGTCACAGGCAGGTACAACTCCGCAATGGGAATTCCGTGTGCACCCACAGCATGGGTGGCTCCCTGGAACCCACCGGCGGTACATAAATATATCCCATTGCAGTGCCCAGCACAGCTGAGGTAACGTCAGGTTTAATGCAGGTGGGCTTCGGCCCACACTGCATGCCCCAGTCAGACTGGGGTTCTTTAGAAGGGAACACATGCAGTTACAACTCCGTGTGGACCGACAGCATGGGTGGTTCCCTGGAACCCACCGGCGGTGCATAAATATATCCCATTGCAGTGCCCAGCACAGCTGAGGTAACGTCAGGTTTAATGCAGGTGGGCTTCGGTCACACTGCATGCCCCAGTCAGACTGGGGTTCTTTAGAAGTGGACACATGCAGTTACAACTCCGTGTAGACCGACAGCAAGGGTGGCTCCCTGTAACCCACTGGCGGTACATAAATATATCCCATTGCAGTGCCCAGCACAGCTGAGGTAACGTCAACTTTAATGCAGGTGGGCTTCGGTCACACTGCATGCCCCAGTCAGACTGGGGTTCTTTAGAAGTGGACACATGCAGTTACAACTCCGTGTGGACCGACAGCGTGGGTGGGTCCCAGGAAGCCACCGGCGGTACATAAATATATCCCATTGCAGTGCCCTGGACAGCAAAGCTAATGTCAGATTAAATGCAGGTGGGCTTCGGTCACACTGCATGCCCCAGTCAGACTGGGGTTCTTTAGAAGTGGACGCATGCAGTTACAACTCCGTGTGGACCGACAGCATGGGTGGGTCCCTGGAACCCACCGGCGGTACATAAATATATCCCATTGCAGTGCTCAGCACAGCTGAGGAAACGTCAGGTTTAATGCAGGTGGGCTTCAGCCCACATTGCATGCCCCAGTCAGACTGGGGTTCTTTAGAAGGGAACACATGCAGTTACAACTCCGTGTGGACCGACAGCATGGGTGGGTCCCAGGAAGCCACCGGCGGTACATAAATATATCCCATTGCAGTGCCCAGCACAGCTGAGGTAACGTCAGGTTTAATGCAGGTGGGCTTCGGCCCACACTGCATGCCCCAGTCAGACTGGGATTCTTTAGAAGGGGACACATGCAGTTACAACTCCGTGTGGACTGACAGCATGGGTGGCTCCCTGGAACCCACCGGCGGTACATAAATATATCCCATTGCAGTGCCCAGCACAGCTGAGGTAACGTCAGGTTTAATGCAGGTGGGCTTCGGTCACACTGCATGCCCCAGTCAGACTGGGGTTCTTTAGAAGTGGACACATGCAGTTACAACTCCGTGTGGACCGACAGCATGGGTGGGTCCCTGGAACCCACCGGCGGTACATAAATATATCCCATTGCAGTGCCCAGCACAGCTGAGGTAACGTCAGGTTTAATGCAGGTGGGCTAAAAATTACTAGGATTACAATGTAGGCAAGGGCCCAAAAAAGTACTAATGTACCTCAGAAAAATTGCCCATGCCCAACCAAGAGGGCAGGTGAAGCCCATTAATCGCTTTGGTTAATGTGGCTTAATTTGTAACTAGGCCTGGAGGCAGCCCAGTTAACATAAAAATTGGTTCAGGTGCAAGTTTCAACGCTTTAATGAGAATTGAAACGTATAAACATTGTTTACTAAGGTAATATGACTGAGCCTTGGGGGCCTAAGAAAAATTGCCCGTTCGGCGTGATTACGGGAGGTTTCAGGAGGAGGAGCAGGAGGAGGAGGATGAATATAATACACAGTGATGAAGCTAAAAGCTCCCCGTATTTTACGGTGATAGCGCACAATGCTTCCATCCGTGGGTGCAGCCTACGTATTGTTTAGGTACCGCTGCTGTCCGCTGGTGGAGAAGAGAAGTCTGGGGAAATCCAGGCTTTGTTCATCTTTATGAGTGTAAGCCTGTCGGCACTGTCGGTTGACGGGCGGGTACGCTTATCTGTGATGATTCCCCCAGCCGCACTAAACACCCTCTCTGACAAGACGCTAGCCGCAGGACAAGCAAGCACCTCTAGGGCATACAGCGCGAGTTCAGGCCACGTGTCCAGCTTCGACACCCAGTAGTTGTAGGGGGCAGAGGCGTCACGGAGGATGGTCGTGCGATCGGCTACGTACTCCCTCACCATCCTTTTACAGTGCTCCCGCCGACTCAGCCTTGACTGGGGAGTGGTGACACAGTCTTGCTGGGAAGCCATAAAGCTGTCAAAGGCCTTGGAGAGTGTTCCCCTGCCTGCGCTGTACATGCTGCCTGATCTCCGCGCCTCCCCTGCTACCTGGCCCTCGGAACTGCGCCTTCTGCCACTAGCGCTGTCGGATGGGAATTTTACCATCAACTTGTCCGCCAGGGTCCTGTGGTATAGCATCACTCTCGAACCCCTTTCCTCTTCGGGTATGAGAGTGGAAAGGTTCTCCTTATACCGTGGGTCGAGCAGTGTGTACACCCAGTAATCCGTAGTGGCCAGAATGCGTGTAACGCGAGGGTCACGAGAAAGGCATCCTAACATGAAGTCAGCCATGTGTGCCAGGGTACCTGTACGCAACACATGGCTGTCCTCACTAGGAAGATCAGTTTCAGGATCCTCCTCCTCCTCAGGCCATACACGCTGAAAGGATTACAGGCAAGCAGCATGGGTACCCTCAGCAGTGGGCCAAGCTGTCTCTTCCCCCTCCTCCTCATGCTCCTCCCCCTCCTCTTCCTCCTCAACGCGCTGAGATATAGACATGAGGGTGCTCTGACTATCCAGCGACATACTGTCTTTCCCTGCCTCCGTTTCCGAGCGCAAAGCATCTGCCTTTATGCTTTGCAGGGAACTTCTCAAGAGGCATAGCAGAGGAATGGTGACGCTAATGATTGCAGCATCGCCGCTCACCATCTGGGTCGACTCCTCAAAGTTTCCAAGGACCTGGCAGATGTCTGCCAACCAGGCCCACTCTTCTGTAAAGAATTGAGGAGGCTGACTCCCACTACGCCGCCCATGTTGGAGTTGGTATTCCACTATAGCTCTACGCTGCTCATAGAGCCTGGCCAACATGTGGAGTGTAGAGTTCCACCGTGTGGGCACGTCGCACAGCAGTCGGTGCACTGGCAGATTAAACCGATGTTGCAGGGTCCGCAGGGTGGCAGCGTCCGTGTGGGACTTGCGGAAATGTGCGCTGACCCGGCGCACCTTTCCGAGCAGGTCTGACAAGCGTGGGTAGCTTTTCAGAAAGCGCTGAACCACAAAATTAAAGACGTGGGCCAGGCATGGCACGTGCGTGAGGCTTCCGAGTTGCAGAGCCGCCACCAGGTTACGGCCGTTGTCACACACGACAATGCCCGTTTGGAGGCTCAGCGGCGAAAGCCAGAGGTCGGTCTGCTCTGTCCGACTCTGCAGCAGTTCGTGGGACGTGTGCCTCTTCTCTCCTAAGCTGAGTAGTTTCAGCACGACCTACTAGCGCTTGCCCACCGCTGTGCTGCCACCCCGCGCGACACCGACTGGTGGCGACGTGCTGCTGCTGACAGATCTTGATTGTGAGACAGAGGTTGCGTAGGAGGAGGAGGAGGAGGAGGAGGAGGGTGGTTTAGTGGAAGAAGCATACACCACCACAGATAACAGCACCGAGCTGGGGCCCGCAATTCTGGGGGTGGGTAGGACGTGAGCGGTCCCAGGCTCTGACTCGGTCCCAGCCTCCACTATATTCACCCAATGTGCCGTCAGGGAGATATAGTGGCCCTGCCCGCCTGTGCTTGTCCACGTGTCCATTGTTAAGTGGACCTTGGCAGTAACCGCGTTGGTGAGGGCGCATACAATGTTGCGGGACACGTGTTCGTGCAGGGCTGGGACGGCACATCGGGAAAAGTAGTGGCAACTGGGAACCGAGTAGCGCAGGGCCACCGCCGCCATCATGTTTTTGAAAGCCTCCGTTTCCACAAGCCTATACGGCAGCATCTCCAGGCTGATCAATTTGGCTATGTGCACGTTTAACGCTTGAGCGTGTGGGTGCGTGGCGGCGTACTTGCGCTTGCGCTCAAACAGTTGCGCTAGCAACGGCTGGACGCTGCGCTGAGAGACATTGCTGCATGGGGCCGAGGACAGCGGAGGTGAGGGTGTGGGTGCAGGCTGGGAGACGGTCGTGCCTGTGTCCTGAGAGGGGGGTTGGATCTCAGTGGCAGGTTGGGGCACTGGAGGAGAGGCAGTGGTGCAAACCGGAGGCGGTGAACGGCCTTCGTCCCACCTTGTGGGGTGCTTGGCTATCATATGCCTGCGCATGCTGGTGGTGGTAGCTCCCCGGCTGATCTTGGCGCGACAAACCTGGCAAACCACAGTTCGTCGGTCGTCTGCACTCTCAGTGAAAAACTGCCAGACCTTTGAGCACCTCGGCCTCTGCAGGGTGGCATGGCGCGAGGGGGCGCTTTGGGAAACAGTTGGTGGATTATTCGGTCTGGCCCTGCCTCTACCCCTGCCCACCGCACTACCTCTTCCAACCTGCCCTGCTGCTGCACTTGCCTCCCCCTCTGAAGACCTGTCCTCAGTAGGCTTAGCAAACCAGGTGGGGTCAGTCACCTCATCGTCCAGCTGCTCTTCCTCTGAATCCTCTGTGCGCTCCTCCCTCGGACTTACTCCAATTTCTACTACCTGAGTGATAGACAACTGTGTCTCATCGTCATCATTCTCCTCACCCACTGAAAGCTCTTGAGACAGTTGCCGGAAGTCCCCAGCCTCATTCCCCGGACCCCGGGAACTTTCCAAAGGTTGGGCATCGGTCACGACAAACTCCTCCGGTGGGAGAGGAACCATTGCTGCCCATTCAGGGCAGGGGCCCGAGAACAGTTCCTGGGAGTCTGCCTGCTCCTCAGAATGTGTCATTGTAATGGAGTGAGGAGGCTGGGAGGAAGGAGGAGCAGCAGTGGACGGCGTAGAACTCTGGGTGGTCGATAGATTGCTGGATGCACTTTCTGCCATCCACGACAGGACCTGCTCACACTGCTCATTTTCTAATAAAGGTCTGCCGCGTGGACCAATTAATTGTGAGATGAATCTGGAGACGCCAGAAACTTGCCTCTCTCCTAATCCCGCAGCAGTCGGCTGCGATACACCTGGATCAGGAGCTCGGCCTGTGCCCACACCCTGACTTGGGCCTCCGTGTCCTCGCCCGCGTCCACGTCCTCTAGGCCTACCCCTACCCCTCAGCATGGTGTATTACCAGTAGTGCAGAAACAGCACGCTGTAATTAAATGTGCCGCTTATTGGCCTGTGGTTGGAGGCTGACTTCGCTTACGGAACGCACAGCAGAGCCAGGAAATAATTTTGCGCAAGCCTATAGTGAGACATAGGTGCGTATGACTGAGATAGTGGAATTCACAGCGCTGAAGCAGTCAAGTGGCCAGACGCCACTAGTAGGCCTTAAGTATTCTGCTTCTATTTTTTGAACGGCAGAGCTGAGACAGTAAACAGATACTGTAGGCAACGTATATATGTATACGGTTTCAATGTGGACCTTTGAGCACCTCGGCCTCTGCAGGGTGGCATGGCGCGAGGGGGCGCTTTGGGAAACAGTTGGTGGATTATTCGGTCTGGCCCTGCCTCTACCCCTGCCCACCGCACTACCTCTTCCAACCTGCCCTGCTGCTGCACTTGCCTCGCCTTCTGAAGACCTGTCCTCAGTAGGCTTAGCAAACCAGGTGGGGTCAGTCACCTCATCGTCCAGCTGCTCTTCCTCTGAATCCTCTGTGTGCTCCTCCCTCGGACTTACTGCCCTTACTACTACCTGAGTGATAGACAACTGTATCTCATCGTCCTCCTCACCCACTGAAAGTTCTTGAGACCATTGCCGGAAGTCCCCAGCCTCATTCCCCGAATCCCGGGAACTTTCCAAAGGTTGGGCATCAGTCACGACAAACTCCTCCGGTGGGAGAGGAACCATTGCTGCCCATTCTGGGCAGGGGCCCGAGAACAGTTCCTGGGAGTCTGCCTGCTCCTCAGAATGTGTCATTGTAATGGAGTGAGGAGGCTGGGAGGAAGGAGGAGCAGCAGCCAGAGGATTCAGAGTTGCAGCAGTGGACGGCGTAGAACTCTGAGTGGTCGATAGATTGCTGGATGCACTTTCTGCCATCCACGACAGGACCTGCTCACACTGCTCTTTTTCTAATAAAGGTCTACCGCGTGGACCCATTAATTGTGAGATGAATCTGGGGACGCCAGAAACGTGCCTCTCTCCTAATCCCACAGCAGTCGGCTGCGATACACCTGGATCAGGAGCTCAGCCTGTGGCTACACCCTGACTTGGGCCTCCGCGTCCTCGCCCGCATCCACGTCCTCTAGGCCTACCCCTACCCCTCAGCATGGTGTATTACGAGTAGAGCAGAAACAGAACGCTGTAATTAAATGTGCCGCTTATTGGCCTGTGGTTGGAGGCTGACTTCGCTTACGGAATGCACAGCAGAGCCAGGAAACAATTTTGCACACGCCTGCACTGAGACGTAGGTGCGTATGACTCAGCTACTGGAATTCACAGCGCAGAAGCAGTCAAGGGGCCAAAGGGCAGTGGTAGGCCTTAAGTATTTTGCTTCAATTTTTTAAAATGGTGAGCTGAAACACCAGTCAGATACTGTATGCAGCGTATATTATGTATACTGTTTCCCTCTGGCGCTATGACGGCGGTGATGTAACGGAGACAGCAGAGCCAGGAAACAATTTTGCGCACGCCTGTAGTGAGACGTAGCTGCGTATGACTGAGCTAGTGGAATTCACAGCGCAGAAGCAGTCAAGTGGCCAAAGGCCAGTAGTAGGCCTTAAGTATTTTGCTTCTATTTTTTTAAATGCTGAGCTGATACAGCAGACAGATACTGTAGGCAGCGTATATTATGTATACTGTTTCCCTCTGGTGGGATGACGGCGGTGATGTAACGGAGACAGCAGAGCCAGGAAACAATTTTGCGCACGCCTGCACTGAGACGTAGGTGCGTATGACTCAGCTACTGGAATTCACAGCGCAGAAGCAGTCAAGTGGCCAAAGGGCAGTAGTAAGCCTTAAGTATTTTGCTTCTATTTTTTTAAATGCTGAGCTGATACAGCAGACAGATACTGTAGGCAGCGTATATTATGTATACTGTTTCCCTCTGGCGGAATGACGGCGGTGATGTAACGGAGACAGCCAAGCCAGGAAACAATTTTGCGCACGCCTGCACTGAGACGTAGGTGCGTATGACTGAGCTAGTGGAATTCACAGCGCAGAAGCAGTCAAGTGGCCAAAGGCCAGTAGTAGGCCTTAAGTATTTTGCTTCTATTTTTTTAAATGCTGAGCTGATACAGCAGACAGATACTGTAGGCAGCGTATATTATGTATACTGTTTCCCTCTGGCGGGATGACGGCGGTGATGTAACGGAGACAGCAGAGCCAGGAAACAATTTTGCGCACGCCTGCACTGAGACGTAGGTGCGTATGACTCAGCTACTGGAATTCACAGCGCAGAAGCAGTCAAGTGGCCAAAGGCCAGTAGTAGGCCTTAAGTATTTTGCTTCTATTTTTTTAAATGCTGAGCTGATACAGCAGACAGATACTGTAGGCAGCGTATATTATGTATACTGTTTCCCTCTGGCGGGATGACGGCGGTGATGTAACGGAGACAGCAGAGCCAGGAAACAATTTTGCGCACGCCTGCACTGAGACGTAGGTGCGTATGACTGAGCTAGTGGAATTCACAGCGCAGAAGCAGTCAAGTGGCCAAAGGCCAGTAGTAAGCCTTAAGTAATTTGCTTCTATTTTTTTAAATGCTGAGCTGATACAGCAAACAGATACTGTAGGCAGCGTATATTATGTATACTGTTTCCCTCTGGCGGGATGACGGTGGTGATGTAACGGAGACAGCAGAGCCAGGAAACAATTTTGCGCACGCCTGCACTGAGACGTAGGTGCATATGACTGAGCTAGTGGAATTCACAGCGCAGAAGCAGTCAAGTGGCCAAAGGCCACTAGTAAGCCTTAAAGGGGTTGTCCCGCGGCAGCAAGTGGGTCTATACACTTCTGTATGGCCATAATAATGCACTTTGTAATGTACATTGTGCATTAATTATGAGCCATACAGAAGTTATAAAAAGTTTTATACTTACCTGCTCCGTTGCTGGCGTCCTCGTTCCCATGGAGCCGACTAATTTTCGCCCTCCGATGGCCAAATTAGCCGCGCTTGCGCAGTCCGGGTCTTCTGCAGTCTTCTATGGGGCCGCTCGTGTAGAATGCCGTCTCCGTGTAGCTCCGCCCCGTCACGTGCCGATTCCAGCCAATCAGGAGGCTGGAATCGGCAATGGACCGCACAGAAGCCCTGCGGTCCACGGAGACAGAGGATCCTGGTGGCCATCTTCAGCAGGTAAATATGAAGACGCCGGACCGCCGGGATTCAGGTAAGCGCTGTGCGGGTTGTTTTTTTAACCCCTGCATCGGGGTTGTCTCGCGCCGAACGGGGGGGGGGGTTAAAAAAAAAAAAACCCGTTTCGGCGCGGGACAACCCCTTTAAGTATTTTGCTTCTATTTTTTTAAATGCTGAGCTGATACAGCAGACAGATACTGTAGGCAGCGTATATTATGTATACTGTTTCCCTCTGGCGGGATGACGGCGGTGATGTAACGGAGACAGCAGAGCCAGGAAACAATTTTGCGCAAGCCTGCTGTAACGCTTAGCTGCGTATTAATTAGGACTACTACCCCCAGCAGACACGCAGTACACTGAAGACGGTCACAGGCAGCCCAAATATAGTATTTTTCCCCAATTTTTTTGAAAAAGCCCACTGCCTATATAGCCTGTATATCTCTTTCCCTGTACCACTGTCCCTGCCTCACCAGTACTGGCCCTATACTCTGTACAATGACTGCAGACTTAGGGCGCAATGCTCTGCACGCCCGATATACAAAAAAAAAAAAAATTGTGCAACACTGCTCACAGCAGCCTCAACAGTACTGCACACGGTCAGATGTGGCCCTAAGAAGGACCGTTGGGGTTCTTGAAGCCTAATATAACACCTAACACTCTCCCTATAGCAGCATCAGCATCAGCAGCACTTTCCCTGATCTCTGTTAGAATGCATCTGTGGCGAGCCGCGGGCGGGGCAGATTTAAATACTCAGGTGACACCTGATCTCCCCAGCCACTCACTGCAGGGGGGTGGTATAGGGCTGAAACATCACAGGAGGAAGTTGTAATGCCTTCCATGTCTTTCTATTGGCCAGAAAAGCACGCAAATGTCTCAGAGATGAAAGTGAAAGTAACTCGAACATCGCGCGGTGTTCGTCTCGAGTAACGAGCATCTCGAACACCCTAATACTCGAACGAGTATCAAGCTTGGACGAGTACGCTCGCTCATCTCTAGTCATCATGGTAGGATGTAGAACAAGAGCCGCTGAGCCAATGTCTGACGTACAGTGCAGTTGCATGTTGAAAGAAAATGAAGCCAAAGAATCATCACAACTCTCTTCCAAATCTGTGTGCGGTGATGGCACTTTTGTTCATGGAGTGGCCGAGTGGTTAGGGAGATAGACTAATCCATTGTCCTCTGCACGCATGGGTTCGAATCCCATCCTTGTCGTCTTCTTCCATTTTGGAAAATTCCACATGTTCAGTGCAAACAATGCCACAAGAAAGAAAATTTACAATCACCGTTCAAGAAGGATGCTATTGAAGCTTCCAAACAAATTTAGATCCAGTATGGGATGTATCAGTAAGGCTAGAGTGAGTCTGCTCCTCTAACCTCGCGTGCCTAATGCCATCCTACATTTTGCAAAAAGTTACTAACATCTACTTGTTAAAACTAAGCCACAGCTGATTCTTTGCCACTTGGGTGGAGTATTCTAGGGATGTGGGACCGAGCATCTTTAATGTCCTTGTCTAGTGTACATCTCCCTTTTGGAAGAAAAATCTCATTATTGAGGAGAATAAGGCACTGCTTAGAGTTGAACTCAGGATCTCCTGTTTACTAGACAGACACTTTAACCAACTACGCCACCGTGCCACATAAATGCTAAAATCCAGAAACATGGCAAGGATAATCCAGAAGAAGAATTTTTTAAATGTAGGATTTCATGGAGTGGTTCGAATTTTTGCTATTTGTCACAGGTAGGGCAAATTAAGTGTGAACAGATCCTATGGAGCATGTAGTTTCAGGTGGCTGCCTTTGCAAAACAACGAGGACCTCGAGTTCCGTCCCATACTTGGCAGCAGCATGTAGTTATGTCATTTTGCATCATGACATTTCTATATGAAATCTGCTTGGGACAATCCTTTTTGAAAAAGACATTGATAATTTGTCAGTGTGCAGCAACAGTTGGAATGGCATCAATTGCTGCGAATTTGTGCTTCCATAGATATGTAATCCATGCATTTGCCTTGCATGAATTGTGGCCTGTTTTACTTTAAAAGTTAGATAGAAGACAAAATGGACAGATTTAGGGAATGCTAGGGAATGTCAAGATGAATGAGAAGCAGAGAGGACTGAAAGTTTGGTATTTATGCCATTAGCATGGGTCATCACATTGGATGTAACACAAGAGCCGCTGAGCCAATGTCTGACGTACAGTGCAGTTGCATGTTGAAGGATAATAAAGCCAAAGAATCATCACAACTCTCTTCCAAATCTGTGTGCGGTGATAGCATTTTTGTCAATGTGGTGGCCAAGTGGTTAAGGCGATGGACTGCTAATCTATTGTGCTCTGCACGCATGGGTTCGAATTCCATTCTTGCCGTCTTCTTCCATTTTGGAAAATTCTACATGTTCAGTGCAAGCAATGCCACAAGGAAGAAAATTTACAATCACTATTCAAGAAGGATGCTATTGAAGCTTCCAAACAAATTTAGATCCATTATGGGAATCTATCAGTCAGGCAAGAGTGAGTCCACTCCTCTAACCTCTCGTGCCTAATGCCATCCTACATTTTGCAAAAAGTTGCTAACATCTACTTATTAACCCTTTCCAATCCACTGTCTGACGTCTTAAGACATTTTGATTGAAGGCTGTACAGCTCCGATGTTGGAAGATGTCCAGCATGGTATTCTTTCTGTATATTACTGGCCGCTCTGTTGTCAGGGGCCTCTCCAGCATGTCCCATACCGCAGTACTGGTTCTAGCCAGCAGATGGCGCCATTGTATAACGGCAGAAAGATAAAGCCCCCTAGTAAACCCTGAATCTAAAATTGGATTGCAAAGGGTTAAAACAAAGCCACAGCTGATTCTTTGCCACTTGGGTGGAGTATTCTAGGGATGTGGGACCGAGCATCTTTAATGTCCTTGTCTAGTGAACATCTCCCTTTGGGAACAAAAATCTCGTTATTGAGAAGAATAAGAGAACAAGGCACTGCTGAGAGTTGAACTCAGGAGGGCCTGTTTACTAGACAGGCACTTTAAACAACTAAGCCACAGTGCCACATAAATGCTGAAAATAAGAAACATGGCAAGGATAATCCAGAAGAAGAATTTTTTAAATGTAGGATTTCATGGAGTGGTTCGAATTTTTGCTATTTATCACAGGTACCGCTCCTGTAGTCATATTGATCCTGCCGTCGCATAGCTAAATGTCTGACTGTTGTCTGTATATAGCATCCCTCACTCTCCAGCACGCGATACTGTGCACACCTCCAGCCATTTTACCTTCTGTATCACCCCATTACTTGTAGTATGTAAGCTCGTTGGAGCAGGACCCTCACCCCTATTGTTTCCATCAGCTGATTACGATTGTAACCGTGGTTCTGTAATTTTTTGTACTTTTGTCTTTCTGTATTTCCCCTGTCTATGTAAGCGCTGCGGAATATGTTGGCGCTATACAAATAAAGATTATTATTATTATTACAGGTAGGGCAAATTAAGTGTGAACAGATCCTATGGAGCATGTAGTTTCAGGTGGCTGCCTTTGCAAAACAATGAGGACCTCGAGTTCCGTCCCATACTGGGCAGCAGCATGTAGTTATGTCATTTTGCATCATGACAATTCTAAATGAAATCTGCTTGGGACAATCCTTTTTGAAAAAGACATTGATAATTTGTCAGTGTGCAGCAACAGTTGGAATGGCATCAATTGCTGCGAATTTGTGGTTCCATAGGTATGTAATCCATGCATTTGCCTTGCATGAATTGTGGCCTGTTTTACTTTAAACGTTAGATAGAAGCAGAATGGACAGATTTGGGGAATGCTAGGAAATGTCAAGATGAATGAGAAGCAGATAGGACTGAAAGTTTGGTATTTATGCTATTAGCATGGGTCATCATGGTAGGATATAAAACAAGAGCCGCTGAGCCAATGTCTGACGTACAGTGCAGTTGCATGTTGAAAGATAATGAAGCCAAAGAATCATCACAACTCTCTTCCAAATCTGTGTGCAGTGATGGCATTTTTGTCGACATGGTGGCCAAGTTAAGGCGATGGACTGCTAATCCATTGTGCTCTGCACGCATGGGTTCAAATCCCATCCTCGTCGTCGTCTTCCATTTTGGAAAATTCCACATGTTCAGTGCAAGCAATGCCACAAGGAAGATAATTTACAATCACCGTTCAAGAAGGATGCTATTGAAGCTTCCAAACAAATTTAGATCCTTTATGGGAATCTATCAGTCAGGCAAGAGTGAGTCCGCTCTTCTAATTTCTCGTGCCTAATGCCATCCTACATTTTGCAAAAAGTTACTAACATCTACTTGTTAAAACTAAGCCACAGCTGATTCTTTGCCACTTGGGTGGAGTATTCTAGGGATATGGGACGAGCATCTTTAATGTCCTTGTCTAGTGAACATCTCCCTTTTGGAAGAAAAAGCTTGTTATTGAGGAGAATAAGGCACTGCTGATAGTTGAACTCAGGATGGCCTGTTTACTAGACAGGCACTTTAAACAACTAAGCCACAGTGCCACATAAATGCTAAAAATCAGAAACACGGCAAGGATAATCCAGAAGAAGAATTTTTTAAATGTAGGATTTCGTGGAGTGGTTCTAACTTTTGCTATTTGTCACAGGTAGGGCAAATTAAGTGTGAACAGATCCTATGGAGCATGTAGTTTCAGGTGGCTGCCTTTGCAAAACAACGAGGACCTCGAGTTTCGTCCCATACTTGGCAGCAGCATGTAGTTATGTCATTTTGCATCATGACAATTCTAAATGAAATCTGCTTGGGACAATCCTTTTTGGAAAAGACATGGATAATTTGTCAGTGTGCAGCAACAGTTGGAATGGCATCAATTGCTGGGAATTTGTGGTTCCATAGGTATGTAATCCATGCATTTGCCTTACATGAATTGTGGACTGTTTGACTTTAAACGTTAGATAGAAGCAGAATGGACAGATTTGGGGAATGCTAGGGAATGTCAAGATGAATGAGAAGCAGAGCGGACTGAAAGTTTGGTATTTATGCCATTAGCATGGGTCATCATGGTAGGATGTAAAACAAGAGCCGCTGAGCCAATGTCTGACGTACAGTGCAGTTGCATGTTGAAAGATAATGAAGCCAAAGAATTCTACATTTTCAGTGCAAGCAATGCCACAAGGAAGAAAATTTATAATCACCGTTCAAGAAGGATGCTATTGAAGCTTCCAAACAAATTCAGATCCATTATGGGATGTATCAGTTAGGCAAGAGTGAGTCCGCTCCTCTAACCTCTCGTGCCTAATGCCATTCTACATTTTGCAAAAAGTTGCTAACATCTACTTGTTAAAACTAAGCCACAGCTTGTGTCAGGAGACTTGTTTTCTTTTGCTTAGTGTTCAATGTGCGCATTGGCACAGCATTTCTGTTTCAGAACTAGCGTGTCACGATGATCCGCCTTGTCTTTGCACTAGACCCATGTGTTGGGTTCTGTGTCTCCAAAGGCCCCTCTTTAAGTTGCAAGTATTGTTAAGGTGTGCTGCTGTTATCGGTTGTTCTACATGGGTTTCCAGCAGCACAGCTCTACAGCTGGGGTTGATTAATCTGGATGGTTGTGGATTTTCCCAGCCAGCCAATCACCACCGGTCTGCTGCTCATATATACCAGTTCCTCTGCTAGAGGCTGCTGGGCTTTCCTATTTGTTCAGTGTTAACTAGAGATGAGCGAACGTACTCGTCCGAGCTTGATACTCGTTCGAGTATTAGCGTGTTCGAGATGCTCGTTACTCGAGGCGAGCACCACGCGATGTTCGAGTTACTTTCACTTTCATCTCTGAGACGTTAGCGCTTTTCTGGCCAGTAGAAAGACAGGGAAGGCATTACAACTTCCCCCTGCGACGTTCAAGCCCTATACCACCCCCCTGCAGTGAGTGGCTGGCGAGATCAGGTGTCACCCGAGTATATAAATTGGCCCCTCCCGCGGCTCGCCACAGATTTATTCTGACATAGATCAGGGAAAGTGCTGCTGATGCTGGAGCTGCTATAGGGAGAGTGTTAGGAGTTATTTTAGGCTTGAAGAACCCCAACGGTCCTTCTTAGGGCCACATCTGACCGTGTGCAGTACTGTTGAGGCTGCTTTTAGCAGTGTTGCACAATTTATTTTTTTTTTATATATCGGCCGTGTAGAGCATTGCGACCTCAGTCTGCAGTCATTGTACATAGTATGGGGCCAGTACTGGTGAGGCAGGGACAGGGAAAAAGGTGAAAGAGATATACTGTCTATATAGGCAGTGGGCTTTTTCAAACAAATTTTGGGAAAAAAAACTATATTTGGGCTGCCTGTGACCGTCCTCAGTGTACTGCGTGTCTGCTGGGGGGTAGTAGTCCTAATTAATACACAGCTAAGCGTTACAGCAGGCTTGCGCAAAAGTGTTTCCTGGCTCTGCGGTGCCCGTTACATCACCGCCGTCATCCTGTCCACATTGAAACAGTATACATATATACGCTGCCTACAGTATCTGTCTACTGTCTCAGCTCTGCCGTTCAAAAAATAGAAGCAAAATACTTAAGGCCTACTAGTGGCGTCTGGCCACTTGAGTGCTTCTGCGCTGTGAATTCCACTAGCTCAGTAATACGCACCTACGTCTCACTGCAGGCATGCGCAAAAGTGTTTCCTGGCTCTACGGTGCCCGTTACATCACCGTCGTCATCCTGTCCACATTGAAACAGTATTCATATATATGCTGCCTACAGTATCTGTGTACTGTCTAAGCTCTGCCGTTCAAAAAATAGAAGTAAAATACTTAAGGCCTACTAGTGGCCTTTGGCCACTTGACTGCTTCTGTGCTGTGAATTCCACTATCTCAGTCATACGCACCTACGTCTCACTGCAGGCGTGCGGAAAAGTGTTTCCTGGCTTTGCGGTGCCCGTTAGATCACTGTCGTCATCCTGTCCACATTGAAACAGTATACATATATACGCTGCCTACAGTATCTGTCTACTGTCTCAGCTCTGCCGTTCAAAAAATAGAAGCAAAATACTTAAGGCCTACTTGTGGCGTCTGGCCACTTGAGTGCTTCTGCACTGTGAATTCCACTAGCTGAGTCATACGCACTTACGTCTCACTGCAGGCGTGCGCAAAAGTGTTTCCTGGCTCTATGGTGCCCGTTACATCACCGTCGTCATCCAGTCCACATTGAAACAGTATACATATATACGTTGCCTACAGTATCTGTCTACTGTCTCAGCTCTGCCGTTCAAAAAATAGAAGCAGAATACTTAAGGCCTACTAGTGGCGTCTGGCCACTTGACTGCTTCAGCGCTGTGAATTCCACTATCTCAGTCATACGCACCTATGTCTCACTATAGGCTTGCGCAAAATTATTTCCTGGCTCTGCTGTGCGTTCCGTAAGCGAAGTCAGCCTCCAACCACAGGCCAATAAGCGGCACATTTAATTACAGCGTTCTGTTTCTGCACTACTGGTAATACACCATGCTGAGGGGTAGGGGTAGGCCTAGAGGACGCGGGCGAGGACACGGAGGCCCAAGTCAGGGTGTGAGCACAGGCCGAGCTCCTGATCCAGGTGTATCGCAGCCGACTGCTGCGGGATTAGGAGAGAGGCAAGTTTCTGGCGTCTCCAGATTCATCTCACAATTAATTGGTCCACGCGGCAGACCTTTATTAGAAAATGAGCAGTGTGAGCAGGTCCTGTCGTGGATGGCACAAAGTGCATCCAGCAATCTATCGACCACCCAGAGTTCTACGCCGTCCACTGCTGCTCCTCCTTCCTCCCAGCCTCCTCACTCCATTACAATGACACATTCTGAGGAGCAGGCAGACTCCCAGGAACTGTTCTCGGGCCCCTGCCCTGAATGGGCAGCAATGGTTCCTCTCCCACCGGAGGAGTTTGTCGTGACCGATGCCCAACCTTTGGAAAGTTCCCGGGGTCCGGGGAATGAGGCTGGGGACTTCCGGCAACTGTCTCAAGAGCTTTCAGTGGGTGAGGAGAATGATGACGATGAGACACAGTTGTCTATCACTCAGGTAGTAGAAATTGGAGTAAGTCCGAGGGAGGAGCGCACAGAGGATTCAGAGGAAGAGCAGCTGGACGATGAGGTGACTGACCCCACCTGGTTTGTTAAGCCTACTGAGGACAGGTCTTCAGAGGGGGAGGCAAGTGCAGCAGCAGGGCAGGTTGGAAGAGGCAGTGCGGTGGCCAGGGGTAGAGGCAGGGCCAGACCGAATAATCCACCAACTGTTTCCCCAAGTGCCCCCTCGCGCCATGCCACCCTGCAGAGGTGCTCAAAGGTGTGGCAGTTTTTCACTTAGAGTGCAGACGACTGACGAACTGTGGTGTGCAAGGTTTGTCGCGCCAAGATCAGCCGGGGAGCCACCACCACCAGCCTCACCACCACCAGCATGCGCAGGCATATGATGGCCAAGCACCCCACAAGGTGGGACGAAGGCCGTTCACTGCCTCCGGTTTGCACCACTGCCTCTACCCCTGTGCCCCAACCTGCCACTGTGATCCAACACCCCTCTCAGGACACAGGCACGACCGTCTCCTGGCCTGCACCCACACCCTCACCTCCGCTGTCCTCGGCCCCATCCACCAATGACTCTCAGCGCACCGTCCCGCCGTCGCTAGCACAAGTGTTTGAGCACAAGCGCAAGTACGCCGCCACGCACCCACACGCTCAAGCGTTAAACGTGCACATAGCCAAATTGATCAGCCTGGAGATGTTGCCGTATAGGCTTGTGGAAACGGAGGCTTTCAAAAGCATGATGGCGGCCCAGCGCTACTTGGTTCCCAGTCACCACTACTTTTCCCGATGTGCCGTCCCAGCCCTGCACGACCACGTCTCCCGCAACATTGTACGCGCCCTCACCAACGCGGTTACTGCCAAGGTCCACTTAACAATGGACACGTGGACAAGCACAGGCGGGCAGGGCCACTATATCTCCCTGACGGCACATTGGGTGAATTTAGTGGAGGCTGGGACCGAGTCAGAGCCTGGGACCGCTCACGTCCTACCCACCCCCAGAATTGCGGGCCCCAGCTCGGTGGTGGTATCTCCGGCGGTGTATGCTTCCTCCACTAAACCCTCCTCCTTCTCCTACGCAACCTCTGTCTCGCAATCAAGATGTGTCAGCAGCAGCACGTCGCCAGCAGTCAGTGTCACACGGCGTGGCAGCACAGCGGTGGGCAAGCGTCAGCAGGCCGTGCTGAAACTACTCAGCTTAGGAGAGAAGAGGCTCATGGCCCACGAACTGCTGCAGGGTCTGACAGAGCAGACCGACCGCTGGCTTGCGCCGCTGAGCCTCCAACCGGACATGGTCGTGTGTGACAACGGCCGTAACCTGGTGGCGGCTCGGCAGCTCGGCAGCCTCACGCACGTGCCATGCCTGGCCCACGTCTTTAATTTGGTGGTTCAGCGATTTCTGAAAAGCTACCCACGTTTGTTAGACCTGCTCGGAAAGGTGCGCCGGCTCAGCGCACATTTCCGCAAGTCCCACACGGACGCTGCCACCCTGCACACCCTGCAATATCGGTTTAATCTGCCAGTGCACCGACTGCTGTGCGACGTGCCCACACGGTGGCACTCTATGCTCCACATGTTGGCCAGGCTCTATGAGCAGCGTAGAGCTATAGTGGAATACCAACTCCACCATGGGCGGCGTAGTGGGAGTCAACCTCCTCAATTCTTTACAGAAGAGTGGGCCTGGTTGGCAGACATCTGCCAGGTCCTTGGAAACTTTGAGGAGTCTACCCAGATGGTGAGCGGCGATGCTGCAATCATTAGCGTCACCATTCCTCTGCTATGCCTCTTGAGAAGTTCCCTGCAAAGCATAAAGGCAGATGCTTTGCGCTTGGAAATGGAGGCGGGGGGAAGACAGTATGTCGCTGGATAGTCAGAGCACCCTCATGTCTATATCTCAGCGTGTTGAGGAGGAGGAGGAGGAGGAGCATGAGGAGGAGGGGGAAGAGACAGCTTGGCCCACTGCTGAGGGTACCCATGCTGCTTGCCTGTCATCCTTTCAGCGTGTATGGCCTGAGGAGGCGGAGGAGGAGGATCCTGAAAGTGATCTTCCTAGTGAGGACAGCCATGTGTTGCGTACAGGTACCCAGGCACACATGGCTGACTTCATGTTAGGATGCCTTTCTCGTGACCCTCGCGTTACACGCATTCTGGCCACTACGGATTACTGGGTGTACACACTGCTCGACCCACGGTATAAGGAGAACCTTTCCACTCTCATACCCGAAGAGGAAAGGGGTTCGAGAGTGATGCTATACCACAGGACCCTGGCGGACAAGTTGATGGTAAAATTCCCATCCGACAGCGCTAGTGGCAGAAGGCGCAGTTCCGAGGGCCAGGTAGCAGGTGAGGCGCGGAGATCAGGCAGCATGTACAGCACAGGCAGGGGAACACTCTTTAAGGCCTTTGACAGCTTTCTGGCTCCCCAGTCAAGGCTGAGTCGGCGGGAGCACTGTAAAAGGATGGTGAGAAAGTACATAGCCGATCGCACGACCGTCCTCCGTGACGCCTCTGCCCCCTACAACTACTGGGTGTCGAAGCTGGACACGTGGCCTGAACTCGCGCTGTATGCCCTGGAGGTGCTTGCTTGTCCTGCGGCTAGCGTCTTGTCAGAGAGGGTGTTTAGTGCGGCTGGGGGAATCATCACGGATAAGCGTACTCGCCTGTCAACCGACAGTTCCGACAGGCTTACACTCATCAAGATGAACAAAGCCTGGATTTCCCCAGACTTCTCTTCTCCACCAGCGGACATCAGCGATACCTAAGCAATACGTAGGCTGCACCCGCGGATGGAAGCATCGTTCTCTATCACCATCAAAAATGGGGAGCTTTTAGGTTCATCAATCTGTGTATTATATTCATCCTCCTCCTCCTAAAACCTCACGTTATCACGCCGAACGGGCAATTTTTCTTAAACCCACAAGGCTCAGTCATATAATTTTTGTAAACAATTTTTATACGTTTCAATGCTCATTAAAGCGTTGAAACTTGCACCTGAACCAATTTTTATTTTAACTGGGCTGCCTCCAGGCCTAGTTACAAATTAAGCCACATTAACCAAAGCGATTAATGGGTTTCACCTGCCCTCTTGGTTGGACATGGGCAATTTTTCTGAGGTACATTAGTACTGTTGGTACACCAATTTTTTGGGGCCCTCGCCTACAGTGTAATCCTATTAATTTTTAGCCCACCTGCATTAAACCTGACATGACCTCAGCTGTGCTGGGCACTGCAATGGGATATATTTATGTACCGCCGGTGGGTTCCAGGGAGCCACCCATGCTGTCGGTCCACACGGAGTTGTAACTGCATGTGTCCACTTCTAAAGAACCCCAGTCTGACTGGGGCATGCAGTGTGGGCCGAAGCCCACCTGCATTAAACATCACATTACCTCAGCTGTGCCCGGCACTGCAATGGGATATATTTATGTACCGCCGGTGGGTTCCAGGGAGCCACCCATGCTGTGGGTCCACACGGACTTCACAATAGGGAGTTGTACCTGCCTGTGTCTATGAATTAAAAACCCCGGTCAGGTTGGGGCATGCAGTGTGGGCCGAAGCCCACCTGCATTTAATCTGACGTTAGCTCTGCTGTCCAGGGCACTGCAATGGGATACATTTATGTACAGCCGGTGGGTTCCAGGGAGCCACCCATGCTGTGGGTGCACACGGAATTCCCATTGCGGAGTTGTACCTGCCTGTGACTATTTATAAAAAACCGCGGTCTGACTGGGGCATGCAGACACCTTGACAGAATGAATAGCGTGTGGCACATAGGTTCCCCATTGCTATGCCCACGTGTGCAGCTCCTGATGGCGGTGGCACAGGATTATATTTCTCATTGCTTCTGTACAGCATTGTGGGCTATCGCCCCACCCCTTTTAAAGAGGGTCGCTGCCTAGCCGTGCCAACCCTCTGCCTGCGGTTCCTCTTCATGGCAGATGCACTTATAAATAGACATGAGGGTGGTGTGGCATGAGGGCAGCTGAAGGCTGCGCAGGGACACTTTGGTGTGCGCTGTGGACACTGGGTCGTGCGGGGGGGGGGGGGGGGGGTTGGGCAGCATGTAACCCAGGAGAAGTGGCTGCGGGTGTCATGTAGGCAGTGATTGTGCTTTGTTGGAGGTAGTGTGGTGCTTAGCTAAGGTATGCATTGCTAATTAGGGCTTTTCAGAAGTAAAAATTGTTGGGAGGGGGGGGGCCCACTCTTGCCACTATTGTGGCTTAATAGTGGGACCTGGGAACTTGAGATGCAGCCCAACATGTAGCCCCTCGCCTGCCCTATCCATTGCTGTGTCATTCCCATCACTTTCTTGAATTGCCCAGATTTTCACAAATGGAAACCTTAGCGAGCATCGGCGAAATACAAAAATGCTCGAGTCGCCCATTGACTTCAATGGGGTTCGTTACTCGAAACGAACCCTCGAGCATCGCGAAATTTTCGTCCCGAGTAACGAGCACCCGAGCATTTTGGTGCTCGCTCATCTCTAGTGTTTACCTGTTCCTACATACCGATGCATGTTCGGGCGTGTGGTGTGAACAGTCCTGTTCAGGGTGCATGGTATGCTGTGTTGTATGCAAATCACTAGCGAGATGGTGTGAGCTGTGTTCAATACTTCTGTGCTTTGCTCGTCATCTAGATCTAGGCAGGTCCCTAGGTTCCAGTGCGGGGCCGTCCCTGCCAGGACGATCACTCCATATGCCGGCAGGTTTCATGTGGAAGTTGTCGTATTAGTGTAGAGAGCCGTGAGACAAGGAGGATACCTGAAGTGGGCTTGCGGGCTTAAGTATCTTGGCCAAACTACAAACCAATCTTCC
The DNA here is from genome assembly GCF_035609145.1 of Eleutherodactylus coqui. Taxonomy (NCBI): domain Eukaryota; kingdom Metazoa; phylum Chordata; class Amphibia; order Anura; family Eleutherodactylidae; genus Eleutherodactylus; species Eleutherodactylus coqui. The sequence continues at coordinate 70,861,589 of NC_089847.1, forward strand.
ATCGAATCTATTTACATTTGTTTATGCGTACAGCTTTGCTTGGTCATGTTTTGGGCGTTTGTTAGTCAGAGTGTTATGTCTGTCCATCAGTTATGTCCACTGCTTCCAAGTTCCATCGGAGTTTGCTAGTTCGCGAGTGTGATTAGACATAACAGAATGTGCCAGTCACAACTGGAAGTATGTGTGTCATTTGGGCCCCTCCTCTGCATTTGTAGTATGTCTTCCTTGAGTCCAGCATGCAGTTTTCTATGTTCCTTCCGAGTTCTAGTGTGAACTGGACTAAACAGAATGTACACGTACTTGGGTAGGAGTGACTAGATGTAAAAGCTGCTGACAAATCAGCACTAATATTCAAATAGCGGACCCTGCGCTGTGCTTGGTGGAGGGGCCGGGGCCTGACATCCCCATGTCCCAATCCCACCTCCGGACGACAACTAGGTTTCCAACAGCCAGGAAGCCCGGGTGAAGACACTGGAGCATGGAGCTGCCAAGCTCCCAAAAAGGGCAGTCAAAGTAAGCCCACAATTCCTAAATGCAGCACACTGTGAAAAAGCAGTTGTGGACTCAAGCAGTGTACCCCCTGCAGCCACCATCCTTTCGAGCTAGGTATGGGTGTACTCCGAATATTTAAAAAAAAAAACAACAGGGGTACACTATAGCTGGTTGGTTACTTGCCTGTTAGGTTTCAGATGCATGGCCACCTTTTCTTCAGAGGTTGGGTCTGACAACAGTAGGGTAAGGATTCATCCTATGTTCGTCCACCTCATTCGGCTTAACAGGTGAGTGTCCTGCCTCTCCTATCAATCAGATGTCTGCGAAGCAGGGTGTTAACGGTCTGCCCTCCAACAGACACCAAGCTAAAACTGGTTAACTCAGTGCCGGCAAAAAGGATATAGCAAGTAGACCGGGCTAACGCTTTTCTACTTAGTGCCACCTCCTAGTGACCAGTAGCTGTATCTCATGGTTTAGAGCTGTGTACCCAAATGGGACAGACGAGTAAAAAAGTAAGACGTACTTGTCCTCTTACTTGGCTTAAATCTATCTATCTATAAAGCTGAAAGCACTGACTCACTGACTCACTCACTGACTCACTCACTGACTCACTCACTCACTGACTCACTCACTGACTCACTCACTGACTCACTCACTGACTCACTCACTGACTCACTCACTCACTGACTCACTCACTGACTCACTCACTCACTGACTCACTCACTGACTCACTCACTCACTGACTCACTCACTGACTCACTCACTCACTGACTCACTCACTCACTGACTGACTCACTCACTGACTCACTCACTGACTCACTGACTCACTGACTCACTCACTGACTCACTCACTGACTCACTCACTGACTCACTCACTGACTCACTCACTGACTCACTGACTCACTCACTCACTCACTGACTCACTCACTGACTCAGTCAGTGAGTGAGTCAGTGAGTGAGTCAGTGAGTGAGTCAGTGAGTCAGTGAGTCAGTCAGTGAGTGAGTCAGTGAGTGAGTGAGTGAGTCACTGACTGACTGACTCACTGACTGACTGACTCACTCACTGACTGACTGACTCACTGACTGACTGACTCACTCACTGACTGACTCACTGACTCACTCACTGACTCACTCACTGACTCACTCACTGACTCACTCACTCACTGACTCACTCACTCACTGACTCACTGACTCACTCACTCACTGACTCACTCACTCACTGACTCACTCACTCACTGACTCACTGACTCACTCACTGACTCACTCACTGACTCACTCACTGACTCACTCACTGACTCAGTCAGTGAGTGAGTCAGTGAGTGAGTCAGTGAGTGAGTCAGTGAGTGAGTGAGTGAGTCAGTGAGTCAGTCAGTGAGTGAGTCAGTGATTGAGTGAGTGAGTCACTGACTGACTCACTCACTGACTGACTGACTCACTGACTGACTCACTCACTGACTCACTCACTCACTGACTCACTCACTGACTGACTCACTCACTGACTCACTCACTGACTGACTCACTCACTGACTCACTCACTGACTCACTCACTGACTCACTCACTCACTCACTGACTCACTCACTGACTCACTCACTGACTCACTCACTCACTGACTGACTCACTCACTGACTGACTGACTGACTCACTGACTGACTGACTCACTGACTGACTCACTCACTGACTGACTCACTCACTGACTGACTCACTCACTGACTGACTCACTCACTCACTGACTCACTCACTGACTGACTCACTCACTGACTGACTGACTGACTCACTGACTGACTGACTGACTCACTCACTGACTCACTGACTGACTCACTCACTGACTGACTCACTCACTGACTGACTCACTCACTGACTGACTCACTCACTGACTGACTCACTGACTGACTGACTCACTGACTGACTGACTCACTGACTCACTCACTCACTGACTCACTCACTCACTGACTGACTCACTGACTCACTCACTGACTGACTCACTCACTGACTGACTCACTCACTCACTGACTCACTCACTCACTGACTCACTCACTCACTGACTCACTCACTCACTGACTCACTCACTCACTGACTGACTCACTCACTGACTGACTCACTCACTGACTGACTCACTGACTCACTCACTGACTCACTCACTGACTCACTCACTGACTCACTCACTGACTCACTCACTCACTGACTCACTCACTCACTGACTCACTCACTCACTGACTCACTCACTCACTGACTGACTCACTCACTGACTGACTGACTCACTCACTGACTCACTCACTCACTGACTCACTCACTCACTGACTGACTCACTGACTCACTCACTCACTGACTCACTCACTCACTGACTGACTCACTCACTGACTGACTCACTCACTGACTGACTCACTCACTGACTGACTCACTCACTGACTCACTCACTGACTGACTCACTCACTCACTGACTGACTCACTCACTCACTGACTGACTCACTCACTCACTCACTGACTCACTCACTCACTGACTCACTCACTGACTGACTCACTCACTGACTGACTCACTCACTGACTGACTCACTCACTGACTGACTCACTCACTGACTGACTCACTCACTGACTCACTCACTCACTGACTCACTCACTCACTCACTGACTCACTCACTGACTGACTCACTCACTGACTGACTCACTCACTGACTGACTCACTCACTGACTGACTCACTCACTGACTGACTCACTCACTCACTGACTCACTCACTGACTCACTCACTCACTGACTCACTCACTGACTCACTCACTGACTCACTCACTCACTGACTCACTCACTGACTCACTCACTCACTCACTGACTCACTCACTGACTGACTCACTCACTCACTGACTGACTCACTCACTCACTGACTCACTCACTCACTGACTCACTCACTCACTCACTGACTCACTCACTCACTGACTCACTCACTCACTGACTCACTCACTCACTGACTCACTCACTCACTGACTCACTCACTGACTGACTCACTCACTCACTGACTCACTCACTGACTGACTCACTCACTCACTGACTCACTCACTCACTGACTGACTCACTCACTGACTGACTCACTCACTGACTCACTCACTGACTGACTCACTCACTCACTGACTGACTCACTCACTGACTGACTCACTCACTCACTGACTCACTCACTGACTGACTCACTCACTGACTGACTCACTCACTGACTCACTGACTCACTCACTCACTGACTGACTCACTCACTCACTGACTGACTCACGCACTCACTGACTCACTCACTGACTCACTCACTGACTGACTCACTGACTGACTGACTCACTCACTGACTCACTCACTCACTGACTCACTCACTGACTCACTCACTCACTGACTCACTCACTCACTGACTCACTCACTCACTCACTGACTCACTCACTCACTGACTCACTCACTCACTGACTCACTCACTGACTGACTCACTCACTGACTCACTCACTCACTCACTCACTGACTCACTGACTCACTCACTGACTGACTGACTCACTCACTGACTCACTCACTCACTGACTCACTCACTGACTCACTCACTGACTCACTCACTCACTGACTGACTCACTCACTCACTCACTGCCTGACTCACTGACTGACTGACTCACTCACTGACTGACTCACTGACTGACTGACTCACTCACTCACTGACTCACTCACTCACTCACTGACTCACTCACTCACTCACTGACTGACTGACTCACTCACTGACTGACTCACTCACTGACTCACTCACTCACTGACTGACTCACTCACTGACTGACTCACTCACTGACTGACTCACTCACTCACTGACTGACTCACTGACTCACTGACTGACTCACTGACTCACTCACTCACTGACTCACTCACTCACTCACTGACTCACTCACTCACTGACTCACTCACTCACTGACTCACTCACTCACTAACTGACTCACTCACTCACTGACTCACTCACCGACTCACTCACTCACCGACTGACTCACTCACTGACTGACTGACTCACTCACTGACTGACTCACTCACTCACTGACTGACTCACTCACTGACTCACTCACTCACTGACTCACTCACTCACTGACTCACTCACTCACTGACTCACTCACTCACTGACTCACTCACTCACTGACTGACAGACTCACTCACTGCTGACTCACTCACTGACTGACTCACTCACTCACTGACTCACTCACTCACTGACTCACTCACTCACTGACTCACTCACTGACTGACTCACTCACTCACTGACTGACTGACTCACTCACTGACTCACTCACTGACTGACTGACTCACTCACTGACTGACTCACTCACTGACTGACTCACTCACTGACTCACTGACTGACTGACTCACTCACTGACTGACTCACTCACTGACTGACTCACTGACTGACTGACTGACTGACTGACTCACTCACTGACTGACTGACTCACTGACTGACTCACTCACTCACTGACTGACTCACTGACTGACTGACTCACTCACTGACTGACTCACTGACTGACTGACTCACTCACTCACTGACTGACTGACTGACTCACTGACTGACTGACTCACTCACTGACTGACTCACTCACTGACTGACTGACTCACTCACTGACTGACTGACTCACTCACTGACTGACTGACTGACTCACTGACTGACTGACTCACTCACTCACTGACTCACTCACTGACTCACTCACTCACTCACTCACTCACTGACTGACTCACTCACTCACTGACTGACTCACTGACTGACTCACTCACTGACTGACTCACTCACTGACTCACTCACTCACTGACTGACTGACTCACTCACTGACTGACTGACTCACTCACTGACTCACTGACTGACTGACTCACTCACTGACTGACTCACTCACTCACTGACTGACTGACTGACTCACTGACTGACTCACTGACTGACTCACTCACTGACTGACTGACTCACTCACTGCTGACTCACTCACTGACTGACTCACTCACTCACTGACTCACTCACTGACTGACTCACTCACTCACTGACTGACTCACTCACTGACTGACTCACTCACTGACTGACTCACTCACTGACTCACTCACTGACTGACTCACTCACTGACTCACTCACTGACTGACTCACTGACTGACTCACTCACTGACTCACTCACTGACTGACTCACTCACTGACTGACTCACTCACTCACTGACTCACTCACTCACTGACTCACTCACTCACTGACTCACTCACTCACTGACTGACTCACTGACTGACTGACTGACTCACTCACTCACTGACTGACTCACTCACTGACTCACTCACTCACTGACTGACTGACTCACTCACTCACTGACTGACTCACTCACTCACTGACTGACTCACTGACTGACTGACTCACTGACTGACTCACTGACTGACTGACTCACTGACTGACTCACTCACTGACTGACTGACTCACTGACTCACTCACTCACTGACTGACTGACTCACTGACTGACTGACTCACTCACTGACTGACTGACTGACTCACTGACTGACTGACTCACTGACTGACTGACTCACTCACTGACTGACTCACTCACTGACTGACTGACTCACTCACTGACTGACTGACTCACTCACTGACTGACTGACTGACTCACTGACTGACTGACTCACTCACTCACTGACTCACTCACTGACTCACTCACTCACTCACTCACTGACTGACTCACTCACTGACTCACTCACTCACTGACTGACTCACTGACTGACTGACTCACTGACTGACTGACTCACTCACTGACTGACTCACTGACTGACTGACTGACTCACTCACTGACTCACTCACTGACTCACTCACTCACTCACTGACTGACTCACTCACTCACTGACTGACTCACTGACTGACTCACTCACTGACTGACTCACTCACTGACTCACTCACTGACTGACTCACTCACTGACTGACTCACTGACTGACTCACTGACTGACTCACTGACTGACTCACTGACTGACTCACTCACTCACTGACTGACTGACTCACTCACTGACTGACTCACTGACTGACTGACTCACTGACTGACTGACTCACTCACTGACTGACTCACTCACTGACTGACTCACTCACTGACTGACTCACTCACTGACTCACTCACTCACTGACTCACTCACTCACTGACTCACTCACTGACTCACTCACTGACTCACTCACTGACTCACTCACTGACTCACTCACTGACTCACTCACTCACTCACTGACTGACTGACTCACTGACTGACTCACTCACTGACTCACTGACTGACTGACTCACTCACTCACTCACTGACTCACTCACTGACTGACTGACTCACTCACTGACTCACTCACTCACTCACTGACTGACTGACTCACTCACTGACTGACTGACTCACTGACTGACTGACTCACTCACTGACTCACTCACTGACTGACTGACTGACTCACTGACTGACTGACTCACTCACTCACTCACTCACTGACTCACTCACTGACAGTCAGTCAGTCAGTCAGTCAGTGAGTCAGTGAGAGAGTGAGTCAGTCAGTCAGTCAGTCAGTGAGTCAGTGAGTCAGTCAGTGAGTGAGTGAGTGAGTCACTGACTGACTGACTCACTCACTCACTCACTGACTGACTCACTCACTCACTCACTCACTGACTGACTGACTGACTGACTCACTGACTGACTGACTCACTCACTGACTGACTGACTCACTCACTGACTGACTGACTGACTGACTCACTGACTGACTGACTCACTCACTGACTGACTGACTCACTCACTGACTCACTCACTCACTCACTCACTGACTGACTCACTCACTCACTCACTGACTGACTGACTCACTCACTCACTCACTCACTCACTGACTGACTGACTGACTCACTCACTCACTCACTGACTCACTCACTCACTGACTGACTGACTCACTCACTCACTCACTGACTGACTGACTGACTGACTGACTGACTGACTGACTGACTGACTGACTGACTGACTCACTGACTGACTGACTGACTGACTGACTGACTGACTGACTCACTCACTCACTCACTCACTGACTGACTGACTGACTCACTCACTGACTGACTGACTGACTGACTGACTGACTCACTCACTGACTGACTGACTGACTGACTCACTCACTCACTCACTGACTGACTGACTGACTGACTGACTGACTGACTCACTCACTCACTCACTGACTGACTCACTCACTCACTCACTCACTCACTGACTGACTCACTCACTGACTGACTGACTGACTGACTGACTGACTGACTGACTGACTCACTCACTCACTGACTGACTGACTGACTGACTGACTGACTGACTGACTCACTCACTGACTGACTGACTGACTGACTGACTGACTGACTGACTGACTGACTGACTGACTGACTGACTCACTGACTGACTGACTGACTGACTGACTGACTGACTGACTGACTGACTGACTGACTGACTCACTCACTCACTCACTGACTGACTGACTGACTGACTGACTCACTCACTGACTGACTGACTGACTGACTCACTCACTGACTGACTGACTGACTGACTCACTCACTCACTGACTGACTGACTGACTGACTCACTCACTCACTGACTGACTCACTCACTCACTCACTCACTGACTCACTCACTCACTGACTGACTGACTGACTGACTGACTGACTCACTCACTCACTGACTGACTGACTGACTGACTGACTGACTGACTCACTCACTGACTGACTGACTGACTGACTCACTCACTCACTGACTGACTGACTGACTGACTGACTGACTGACTCACTCACTCACTGACTGACTGACTGACTCACTCACTCACTCACTCACTGACTGACTGACTGACTCACTCACTCACTGACTGACTGACTGACTCACTCACTCACTCACTGACTGACTGACTGACTGACTGACTGACTGACTCACTCACTCACTGACTCACTCACTGACTGACTCACTCACTCACTCACTCACTGACTGACTGACTGACTGACTGACTCACTCACTGACTGACTGACTGACTGACTGACTGACTCACTGACTGACTGACTGACTCACTCACTCACTGACTGACTCACTCACTCACTCACTCACTCACTCACTCACTGACTGACTGACTGACTCACTGACTGACTGACTGACTGACTGACTGACTCACTCACTCACTGACTGACTGACTGACTCACTCACTCACTGACTGACTCACTCACTCACTCACTCACTGACTGACTGACTGACTGACTCACTCACTGACTGACTGACTGACTGACTCACTCACTCACTGACTGACTGACTGACTGACTCACTCACTCACTCACTCACTCACTCACTGACTGACTGACTGACTGACTCACTCACTCACTGACTGACTGACTGACTCACTCACTCACTCACTGACTGACTGACTGACTGACTGACTGACTCACTCACTCACTGACTGACTGACTCACTCACTCACTCACTGACTGACTCACTCACTCACTCACTGACTCACTCACTCACTGACTGACTGACTGACTGACTCACTGACTGACTGACTCACTCACTCACTCACTCACTGACTGACTGACTGACTCACTCACTCACTGACTGACTGACTGACTGACTGACTGACTCACTCACTCACTGACTGACTGACTGACTCACTCACTCACTCACTGACTGACTGACTGACTGACTCACTCACTCACTGACTGACTGACTCACTCACTCACTGACTGACTGACTGACTGACTGACTGACTGACTCACTCACTCACTGACTGACTGACTGACTGACTGACTGACTCACTGACTGACTGACTGACTCACTCACTGACTGACTGACTGACTGACTGACTCACTGACTGACTGACTGACTCACTCACTCACTGACTGACTGACTGACTGACTCACTCACTCACTCACTCACTCACTGACTGACTCACTGACTGACTGACTGACTGACTGACTGACTGACTCACTCACTCACTGACTGACTGACTGACTGACTCACTCACTGACTGACTGACTGACTGACTGACTCACTCACTGACTGACTGACTGACTGACTCACTCACTCACTCACTGACTGACTCACTCACTCACTGACTGACTGACTCACTCACTGACTGACTGACTGACTCACTCACTCACTCACTGACTGACTCACTCACTCACTCACTCACTCACTCACTGACTGACTGACTGACTCACTCACTCACTGACTGACTGACTGACTGACTGACTCACTCACTGACTGACTGACTGACTGACTGACTGACTGACTGACTCACTGACTGACTGACTCACTCACTCACTGACTGACTGACTGACTGACTGACTGACTGACTGACTCACTCACTCACTGACTGACTGACTGACTGACTCACTCACTGACTGACTGACTGACTGACTGACTCACTCACTCACTCACTGACTGACTGACTGACTGACTCACTCACTGACTGACTGACTGACTGACTCACTCACTGACTGACTGACTGACTGACTGACTCACTCACTGACTGACTGACTCACTCACTGACTGACTGACTCACTCACTCACTCACTCACTGACTGACTCACTCACTCACTCACTCACTCACTCACTGACTGACTGACTGACTGACTCACTCACTGACTGACTGACTGACTGACTGACTGACTCACTCACTGACTGACTGACTGACTGACTGACTGACTCACTCACTGACTGACTGACTGACTGACTCACTGACTGACTGACTGACTCACTCACTCACTGACTGACTGACTGACTCACTCACTCACTCACTGACTGACTGACTGACTCACTCACTCACTCACTCACTGACTGACTGACTGACTGACTGACTCACTGACTGACTGACTGACTGACTGACTGACTGACTCACTCACTCACTGACTGACTGACTGACTGACTCACTCACTGACTGACTGACTGACTCACTCACTCACTGACTGACTGACTGACTGACTGACTCACTCACTCACTCACTGACTGACTGACTGACTGACTCACTCACTGACTGACTGACTGACTCACTCACTCACTGACTGACTGACTGACTGACTGACTCACTCACTCACTGACTGACTGACTGACTGACTCACTCACTCACTGACTGACTGACTGACTGACTGACTCACTCACTGACTGACTGACTGACTGACTGACTCACTCACTCACTCACTGACTGACTGACTGACTGACTCACTGACTGACTGACTGACTGACTGACTCACTCACTGACTGACTGACTGACTGACTGACTCACTCACTCACTGACTGACTGACTGACTGACTGACTGACTCACTCACTCACTCACTGACTGACTGACTGACTGACTGACTGACTCACTCACTCACTCACTGACTGACTCACTCACTCACTCACTGACTGACTGACTCACTCACTCACTGACTGACTGACTGACTGACTGACTCACTCACTGACTGACTGACTCACTCACTGACTGACTCACTCACTCACTCACTCACTCACTGACTCACTCACTCACTGACTGACTCACTCACTCACTGACTGACTGACTGACTGACTCACTCACTCACTCACTGACTGACTCACTCACTCACTGACTGACTCACTCACTCACTCACTCACTGACTGACTGACTGACTGACTGACTGACTCACTCACTCACTGACTGACTGACTGACTCACTCACTCACTGACTGACTCACTCACTCACTGACTGACTGACTCACTCACTCACTGACTGACTGACTGACTGACTGACTGACTCACTCACTGACTGACTGACTCACTCACTGACTGACTCACTCACTCACTCACTGACTGACTGACTGACTCACTCACTCACTGACTCACTGACTGACTGACTGACTCACTCACTCACTCACTCACTGACTGACTCACTCACTCACTCACTCACTGACTGACTGACTGACTGACTGACTCACTCACTGACTGACTGACTGACTGACTCACTCACTCACTCACTCACTCACTGACTGACTCACTCACTCACTCACTCACTGACTGACTGACTGACTGACTGACTCACTCACTGACTGACTGACTGACTGACTCACTCACTGACTGACTGACTGACTGACTGACTCACTCACTGACTGACTGACTGACTGACTGACTCACTGACTGACTGACTGACTCACTCACTCACTCACTGACTGACTGACTGACTGACTGACTGACTCACTCACTGACTGACTCACTCACTGACTGACTGACTGACTCACTCACTCACTGACTGACTGACTGACTGACTGACTGACTCACTCACTGACTGACTGACTGACTGACTGACTCACTCACTGACTGACTGACTCACTCACTCACTGACTGACTGACTGACTGACTGACTGACTCACTCACTCACTCACTGACTGACTCACTCACTCACTCACTCACTGACTGACTGACTGACTGACTGACTCACTCACTGACTGACTGACTGACTGACTGACTCACTCACTGACTGACTGACTGACTGACTGACTCACTCACTGACTGACTGACTCACTCACTCACTGACTGACTGACTGACTGACTGACTGACTCACTCACTCACTCACTGACTGACTCACTCACTCACTCACTCACTGACTGACTGACTGACTGACTGACTCACTCACTGACTGACTGACTGACTCACTCACTCACTGACTGACTGACTGACTGACTCACTCACTGACTGACTGACTCACTCACTGACTGACTGACTGACTCACTCACTCACTGACTGACTCACTCACTCACTCACTCATTGACTGACTGACTGACTGACTGACTCACTCACTGACTGACTGACTGACTGACTCACTCACTCACTGACTGACTGACTGACTGACTCACTCACTCACTGACTGACTGACTGACTCACTCACTGACTGACTCACTCACTCACTCACTGACTGACTGACTGACTGACTGACTGACTCACTCACTGACTGACTGACTGACTCACTCACTGACTGACTGACTGACTGACTGACTCACTCACTGACTGACTGACTGACTCACTGACTGACTGACTGACTGACTGACTCACTCACTGACTGACTGACTGACTCACTCACTCACTCACTCACTGACTGACTGACTCACTCACTCACTCAGTCAGTCAGTCAGTCAGTGAGTGAGTGAGTCAGTCAGTCAGTCAGTGAGTGAGTCAGTCAGTCAGTCAGTGAGTGAGTCAGTCAGTCAGTCAGTCAGTCAGTGAGTGAGTGAGTCAGTCAGTCAGTGAGTGAGTGAGTCAGTCAGTCAGTCAGTCAGTGAGTGAGTGAGTCAGTCAGTCAGTCAGTCAGTGAGTGAGTCAGTCAGTCAGTCAGTGAGTGAGTCAGTCAGTCAGTCAGTCAGTCAGTGAGTGAGTGAGTGAGTCAGTCAGTCAGTGAGTGAGTGAGTGAGTCAGTCAGTCAGTCAGTCAGTGAGTGAGTGAGTCAGTCAGTCAGTCAGTGAGTGAGTCAGTCAGTCAGTCAGTCAGTCAGTGAGTGAGTCAGTCAGTCAGTCAGTCAGTGAGTGAGTGAGTCAGTCAGTCAGTCAGTGAGTGAGTCAGTCAGTCAGTCAGTCAGTGAGTGAGTCAGTCAGTCAGTCAGTCAGTCAGTGAGTGAGTGAGTGAGTGAGTCAGTCAGTCAGTGAGTGAGTGAGTCAGTCAGTCAGTCAGTCAGTGAGTGAGTGAGTCAGTCAGTCAGTCAGTCAGTGAGTGAGTCAGTCAGTCAGTCAGTCAGTGAGTGAGTCAGTCAGTCAGTCAGTCAGTCAGTGAGTGAGTGAGTGAGTGAGTCAGTCAGTGAGTGAGTGAGTGAGTGAGTGAGTCAGTCAGTCAGTCAGTCAGTGAGTGAGTCAGTCAGTCAGTCAGTCAGTCAGTGAGTGAGTGAGTGAGTGAGTCAGTCAGTGAGTGAGTGAGTGAGTGAGTGAGTCAGTCAGTCAGTCAGTGAGTGAGTGAGTCAGTCAGTCAGTCAGTGAGTCAGTGAGTGAGTGAGTCAGTCAGTCAGTCAGTGAGTGAGTGAGTGAGTCAGTCAGTGAGTGAGTCAGTCAGTCAGTGAGTGAGTCAGTCAGTCAGTCAGTCAGTCAGTGAGTGAGTGAGTCAGTCAGTCAGTGAGTGAGTGAGTGAGTGAGTCAGTCAGTGAGTGAGTGAGTGAGTCAGTCAGTCAGTGAGTGAGTGAGTCAGTCAGTCAGTCAGTCAGTCAGTCAGTGAGTGAGTGAGTGAGTGAGTCAGTCAGTCAGTGAGTGAGTCAGTCAGTCAGTCAGTGAGTGAGTCAGTCAGTCAGTCAGTCAGTCAGTCAGTCAGTGAGTGAGTCAGTCAGTCAGTGAGTCAGTCAGTGAGTCAGTCAGTCAGTCAGTCAGTCAGTCAGTCAGTGAGTCAGTCAGTCAGTCAGTCAGTCAGTGAGTCAGTCAGTCAGTCAGTGAGTGAGTGAGTCAGTCAGTCAGTCAGTGAGTGAGTCAGTCAGTCAGTCAGTCAGTCAGTCAGTGAGTGAGTCAGTCAGTCAGTCAGTCAGTGAGTCAGTCAGTCAGTCAGTGAGTGAGTCAGTCAGTCAGTCAGTCAGTCAGTCAGTCAGTGAGTGAGTCAGTCAGTCAGTCAGTCAGTCAGTGAGTGAGTGAGTCAGTCAGTCAGTCAGTGAGTGAGTGAGTGAGTGAGTGAGTCAGTCAGTCAGTCAGTCAGTGAGTGAGTCAGTCAGTCAGTCAGTCAGTGAGTGAGTGAGTCAGTCAGTCAGTCAGTCAGTCAGTGAGTGAGTGAGTCAGTCAGTCAGTCAGTGAGTGAGTGAGTGAGTGAGTCAGTCAGTCAGTCAGTCAGTGAGTGAGTCAGTCAGTCAGTCAGTCAGTGAGTGAGTGAGTGAGTCAGTCAGTCAGTCAGTCAGTGAGTGAGTGAGTCAGTCAGTCAGTCAGTCAGTCAGTGAGTGAGTGAGTGAGTCAGTGAGTGAGTGAGTCAGTCAGTCAGTCAGTGAGTGAGTCAGTCAGTCAGTCAGTGAGTGAGTGAGTGAGTCAGTCAGTCAGTCAGTGAGTGAGTGAGTCAGTCAGTCAGTCAGTCAGTCAGTGAGTGAGTGAGTGAGTGAGTGAGTCAGTCAGTCAGTGAGTGAGTGAGTCAGTCAGTCAGTCAGTCAGTCAGTGAGTGAGTGAGTGAGTGAGTGAGTCAGTCAGTCAGTGAGTGAGTGAGTGAGTGAGTCAGTCAGTCAGTCAGTGAGTGAGTGAGTGAGTCAGTCAGTCAGTGAGTGAGTGAGTCAGTCAGTCAGTCAGTCAGTCAGTGAGTGAGTGAGTGAGTGAGTGAGTCAGTCAGTCAGTGAGTGAGTGAGTCAGTCAGTCAGTCAGTCAGTCAGTGAGTGAGTGAGTGAGTGAGTGAGTCAGTCAGTGAGTGAGTGAGTGAGTCAGTCAGTCAGTCAGTGAGTGAGTGAGTGAGTCAGTCAGTCAGTCAGTCAGTCAGTCAGTGAGTGAGTGAGTGAGTGAGTGAGTCAGTCAGTCAGTGAGTGAGTGAGTGAGTCAGTCAGTCAGTCAGTCAGTCAGTCAGTGAGTGAGTGAGTGAGTCAGTCAGTCAGTCAGTGAGTGAGTGAGTCAGTCAGTCAGTCAGTCAGTCAGTGAGTGAGTGAGTGAGTGAGTGAGTCAGTCAGTCAGTCAGTGAGTGAGTGAGTCAGTCAGTCAGTCAGTCAGTGAGTGAGTGAGTGAGTGAGTGAGTGAGTCAGTCAGTCAGTCAGTCAGTCAGTGAGTGAGTGAGTGAGTGAGTGAGTGAGTGAGTCAGTCAGTCAGTCAGTGAGTGAGTGAGTGAGTCAGTCAGTCAGTCAGTCAGTCAGTGAGTGAGTGAGTGAGTCAGTCAGTCAGTGAGTGAGTGAGTCAGTCAGTCAGTCAGTCAGTCAGTCAGTGAGTGAGTGAGTCAGTCAGTCAGTGAGTGAGTGAGTCAGTCAGTCAGTCAGTCAGTGAGTGAGTGAGTGAGTCAGTCAGTCAGTCAGTCAGTCAGTCAGTGAGTGAGTGAGTGAGTGAGTGAGTGAGTGAGTCAGTCAGTCAGTCAGTGAGTGAGTGAGTCAGTCAGTCAGTCAGTCAGTCAGTCAGTGAGTGAGTGAGTGAGTCAGTCAGTCAGTCAGTGAGTGAGTGAGTCAGTCAGTCAGTCAGTCAGTCAGTGAGTGAGTGAGTGAGTGAGTGAGTCAGTCAGTCAGTGAGTGAGTGAGTGAGTCAGTCAGTCAGTGAGTGAGTGAGTGAGTGAGTCAGTCAGTCAGTCAGTCAGTCAGTCAGTGAGTGAGTGAGTGAGTGAGTCAGTCAGTCAGTCAGTGAGTGAGTGAGTGAGTCAGTCAGTCAGTCAGTCAGTCAGTCAGTGAGTGAGTGAGTGAGTGAGTCAGTCAGTCAGTCAGTGAGTGAGTGAGTCAGTCAGTCAGTCAGTCAGTGAGTGAGTGAGTGAGTCAGTCAGTCAGTCAGTCAGTCAGTGAGTGAGTGAGTGAGTCAGTCAGTCAGTCAGTGAGTGAGTGAGTCAGTCAGTCAGTCAGTCAGTCAGTCAGTGAGTGAGTGAGTGAGTGAGTGAGTCAGTCAGTCAGTGAGTGAGTCAGTCAGTCAGTCAGTCAGTCAGTGAGTGAGTGAGTGAGTCAGTCAGTCAGTCAGTCAGTCAGTCAGTCAGTGAGTGAGTGAGTGAGTGAGTGAGTCAGTCAGTCAGTCAGTGAGTGAGTGAGTGAGTGAGTCAGTCAGTCAGTCAGTCAGTCAGTGAGTGAGTGAGTGAGTCAGTCAGTCAGTCAGTCAGTGAGTGAGTGAGTCAGTCAGTCAGTCAGTCAGTGAGTGAGTGAGTGAGTCAGTCAGTCAGTCAGTCAGTGAGTGAGTGAGTCAGTCAGTCAGTCAGTCAGTGAGTGAGTGAGTGAGTGAGTGAGTCAGTCAGTCAGTCAGTCAGTGAGTGAGTGAGTGAGTGAGTCAGTCAGTCAGTCAGTGAGTGAGTGAGTGAGTCAGTCAGTCAGTCAGTCAGTCAGTCAGTCAGTGAGTGAGTGAGTGAGTGAGTGAGTCAGTCAGTCAGTCAGTGAGTGAGTGAGTGAGTGAGTGAGTCAGTCAGTCAGTCAGTGAGTGAGTGAGTCAGTCAGTCAGTCAGTGAGTGAGTGAGTGAGTCAGTCAGTCAGTCAGTCAGTCAGTGAGTGAGTGAGTGAGTGAGTGAGTGAGTCAGTCAGTCAGTCAGTGAGTGAGTGAGTCAGTCAGTCAGTCAGTGAGTGAGTGAGTGAGTGAGTGAGTCAGTCAGTCAGTGAGTGAGTGAGTGAGTCAGTCAGTCAGTCAGTCAGTCAGTGAGTGAGTGAGTGAGTGAGTCAGTCAGTCAGTCAGTGAGTGAGTGAGTGAGTGAGTCAGTCAGTCAGTCAGTCAGTGAGTGAGTGAGTCAGTCAGTCAGTCAGTCAGTCAGTGAGTGAGTGAGTGAGTCAGTCAGTCAGTCAGTCAGTCAGTGAGTGAGTGAGTGAGTCAGTCAGTCAGTCAGTGAGTGAGTGAGTCAGTCAGTCAGTCAGTGAGTGAGTGAGTGAGTGAGTGAGTCAGTCAGTGAGTGAGTGAGTGAGTGAGTCAGTCAGTCAGTCAGTGAGTGAGTGAGTCAGTCAGTCAGTCAGTCAGTCAGTGAGTGAGTCAGTCAGTCAGTCAGTCAGTCAGTGAGTGAGTGAGTCAGTCAGTCAGTGAGTGAGTGAGTGAGTCAGTCAGTCAGTCAGTGAGTGAGTGAGTGAGTGAGTCAGTCACTCACTGACTGACTCACTCACTCACTCACTGACTGACTGACTCACTCACTCACTGACTGACTGACTGACTCACTCACTCACTGACTGACTGACTGACTGACTCACTCACTCACTGACTGACTGACTGACTGACTCACTCACTCACTGACTGACTGACTGACTGACTCACTCACTGACTGACTCACTCACTCACTCACTGACTGACTGACTGACTGACTGACTGACTCACTCACTGACTGACTGACTGACTCACTCACTGACTGACTGACTGACTGACTGACTCACTCACTCGACTGACTGACTGACTGACTCACTCACTGACTGACTGACTGACTGACTGACTGACTGACTCACTCACTCACTGACTGACTGACTGACTGACTGACTCACTCACTCACTCACTGACTGACTGACTCACTCACTCACTCACTGACTGACTGACTGACTGACTCACTCACTCACTGACTGACTGACTCACTCACTCACTCACTGACTGACTGACTGACTGACTGACTGACTCACTCACTCACTGACTGACTGACTGACTGACTGACTGACTGACTCACTCACTCACTGACTGACTGACTGACTGACTGACTGACTGACTCACTCACTGACTGACTGACTGACTGACTCACTCACTCACTGACTCACTCACTCACTCACTCACTGACTGACTGACTGACTCACTCACTCACTCACTGACTGACTGACTGACTCACTCACTCACTGACTGACTGACTGACTGACTCACTCACTCACTGACTGATTGACTGACTGACTCACTCACTCACTCACTGACTGACTGACTCACTCACTCACTGACTGACTGACTCACTCACTCACTCACTGACTGACTGACTGACTGACTCACTCACTCACTGACTGACTGACTGACTGACTCACTCACTCACTGACTGACTGACTGACTGACTCACTCACTCACTGACTGACTGACTGACTGACTCACTCACTCACTCACTGACTGACTGACTCACTCACTCACTGACTGACTGACTCACTCACTCACTCACTGACTGACTGACTGACTGACTCACTCACTCACTGACTGACTGACTGACTGACTCACTCACTCACTGACTGACTGACTGACTGACTGACTCACTCACTCACTGACTGACTGACTGACTGACTCACTCACTCACTGACTGACTGACTGACTCACTCACTCACTGACTGACTGACTGACTCACTCACTCACTCACTGACTGACTGACTCACTCACTCACTGACTGACTGACTGACTCACTCACTCACTGACTGACTGACTGACTGACTCACTCACTCACTGACTGACTGACTGACTGACTCACTCACTGACTGACTGACTGACTGACTCACTCACTCACTGACTGACTGACTGACTCACTCACTCACTGACTGACTGACTCACTCACTCACTGACTGACTGACTCACTCACTGACTGACTGACTGACTGACTGACTCACTCACTGACTGACTGACTGACTGACTCACTCACTCACTGACTGACTGACTGACTGACTGACTCACTCACTGACTGACTGACTGACTGACTGACTCACTCACTGACTGACTGACTCACTCACTCACTCACTCACTGACTGACTGACTGACTGACTCACTCACTCACTCACTGACTGACTGACTGACTGACTGACTGACTGACTGACTCACTCACTCACTCACTCACTGACTGACTGACTGACTCACTCACTGACTGACTGACTGACTGACTGACTCACTCACTGACTGACTGACTGACTGACTGACTGACTGACTCACTCACTGACTGACTGACTGACTGACTGACTCACTCACTGACTGACTGACTGACTGACTGACTGACTGACTCACTCACTCACTCACTCACTGACTGACTGACTGACTGACTGACTGACTCACTCACTCACTCACTGACTGACTCACTCACTGACTGACTGACTGACTGACTCACTCACTGACTGACTGACTCACTCACTCACTCACTGACTGACTGACTGACTGACTGACTCACTCACTCACTGACTGACTGACTGACTGACTGACTGACTGACTCACTCACTCACTCACTGACTGACTGACTGACTGACTCACTCACTCACTGACTGACTGACTGACTGACTCACTCACTCACTGACTGACTGACTGACTGACTCACTCACTCACTGACTGACTGACTGACTCACTCACTCACTGACTGACTGACTGACTGACTCACTCACTCACTGACTGACTGACTCACTCACTGACTGACTGACTGACTCACTGACTGACTGACTGACTGACTGACTGACTGACTCACTCACTCACTCACTGACTGACTGACTGACTGACTCACTCACTCACTCACTCACTGACTGACTGACTCACTCACTCACTCACTGACTGACTGACTGACTGACTGACTGACTGACTCACTCACTGACTGACTGACTGACTGACTCACTCACTGACTGACTGACTGACTGACTGACTGACTCACTCACTCACTGACTGACTGACTGACTGACTCACTCACTCACTCACTCACTGACTGACTGACTCACTCACTCACTGACTGACTGACTCACTCACTCACTCACTCACTGACTGACTGACTCACTCACTCACTGACTGACTGACTGACTCACTCACTCACTGACTGACTGACTGACTGACTGACTGACTGACTGACTGACTCACTCACTCACTCACTGACTGACTGACTGACTCACTCACTGACTGACTGACTGACTCACTCACTCACTCACTGACTGACTGACTGACTGACTGACTGACTCACTCACTGACTGACTGACTGACTGACTGACTCACTCACTCACTGACTGACTGACTGACTGACTGACTCACTCACTCACTGACTGACTGACTGACTGACTCACTCACTCACTGACTGACTGACTCACTCACTCACTGACTGACTGACTCACTCACTCACTCACTGACTGACTGACTCACTCACTGACTGACTGACTGACTCACTCACTCACTGACTGACTGACTGACTGACTGACTGACTGACTGACTCACTCACTCACTCACTGACTGACTGACTGACTGACTCACTGACTGACTGACTGACTGACTGACTCACTCACTCACTCACTCACTGACTGACTGACTGACTGACTGACTGACTCACTCACTGACTGACTGACTCACTCACTCACTGACTGACTGACTGACTGACTCACTCACTCACTCACTCACTCACTCACTGACTGACTCACTCACTGACTGACTGACTCACTCACTCACTGACTGACTGACTGACTGACTGACTGACTGACTGACTCACTCACTCACTCACTGACTGACTGACTGACTGACTCACTCACTGACTGACTGACTGACTGACTCACTCACTCACTCACTGACTGACTGACTGACTGACTGACTCACTCACTCACTGACTGACTGACTCACTCACTCACTCACTGACTGACTGACTCACTCACTCACTGACTGACTGACTGACTGACTGACTCACTCACTCACTGACTGACTGACTGACTGACTCACTCACTGACTGACTGACTGACTGACTGACTCACTCACTCACTGACTGACTCACTCACTCACTCACTGACTGACTGACTCACTCACTCACTGACTGACTGACTGACTGACTGACTCACTCACTCACTGACTGACTGACTGACTGACTCACTCACTCACTCACTGACTGACTGACTGACTCACTCACTCACTGACTGACTGACTCACTCACTCACTGACTGACTGACTGACTGACTGACTGACTCACTCACTCACTGACTGACTGACTGACTGACTCACTCACTCACTGACTGACTGACTGACTCACTCACTCACTGACTGACTCACTCACTCACTGACTGACTGACTGACTGACTGACTGACTCACTCACTCACTCACTGACTGACTGACTCACTCACTCACTCACTGACTGACTGACTCACTCACTCACTGACTGACTGACTGACTGACTGACTGACTCACTCACTCACTCACTCACTGACTGACTGACTGACTGACTGACTGACTCACTCACTCACTCACTGACTGACTGACTGACTGACTGACTGACTCACTCACTCACTGACTGACTCACTCACTCACTCACTCACTGACTGACTGACTGACTGACTGACTCACTCACTGACTGACTGACTGACTGACTGACTGACTGACTGACTGACTCACTCACTCACTGACTGACTGACTGACTGACTGACTGACTGACTGACTCACTCACTCACTCACTGACTGACTGACTGACTCACTCACTGACTGACTGACTGACTCACTCACTCACTCACTGACTGACTGACTGACTGACTGACTCACTCACTCACTGACTGACTGACTGACTCACTCACTGACTGACTGACTGACTGACTGACTGACTGACTGACTGACTCACTCACTCACTCACTGACTGACTGACTGACTCACTCACTGACTGACTGACTGACTCACTCACTCACTCACTGACTGACTGACTGACTGACTGACTCACTCACTCACTGACTGACTGACTGACTCACTCACTGACTGACTGACTGACTGACTGACTGACTCACTCACTCACTGACTGACTGACTGACTGACTCACTCACTGACTGACTGACTGACTCACTCACTGACTGACTGACTGACTGACTGACTGACTCACTCACTCACTCACTCACTCACTGACTGACTGACTGACTGACTGACTCACTCACTCACTGACTGACTCACTCACTCACTGACTGACTGACTCACTCACTGACTGACTCACTCACTGACTGACTGACTGACTGACTGACTCACTCACTCACTGACTGACTGACTGACTGACTCACTCACTGACTGACTGACTGACTGACTGACTCACTCACTCACTGACTGACTGACTGACTGACTCACTCACTCACTGACTCACTGACTGACTGACTCACTCACTCACTCACTGACTGACTGACTGACTCACTCACTCACTCACTCACTGACTGACTCACTCACTCACTCACTCACTGACTGACTGACTGACTGACTGACTCACTCACTGACTGACTGACTGACTGACTGACTCACTCACTGACTGACTGACTGACTGACTGACTCACTCACTCACTGACTGACTGACTGACTGACTCACTCACTCACTCACTGACTGACTGACTGACTCACTCACTCACTCACTCACTGACTGACTCACTCACTCACTCACTCACTGACTGACTGACTGACTGACTGACTCACTCACTGACTGACTGACTGACTGACTCACTCACTGACTGACTGACTGACTGACTCACTCACTCACTGACTGACTGACTGACTGACTCACTCACTCACTGACTGACTGACTGACTCACTCACTCACTCACTGACTGACTGACTGACTGACTGACTCACTCACTGACTGACTGACTGACTGACTGACTGACTCACTCACTGACTGACTGACTGACTCACTCACTCACTGACTGACTGACTGACTCACTCACTCACTCACTGACTGACTGACTGACTGACTGACTCACTCACTGACTGACTGACTGACTGACTGACTGACTCACTCACTGACTGACTGACTCACTCACTGACTGACTGACTCACTCACTGACTGACTGACTGACTCACTCACTCACTGACTGACTGACTGACTGACTGACTGACTGACTCACTCACTCACTCACTCACTGACTGACTGACTGACTGACTGACTGACTGACTGACTCACTCACTCACTGACTGACTGACTGACTGACTCACTCACTCACTGACTGACTGACTGACTGACTCACTCACTCACTGACTGACTGACTGACTCACTCACTCACTCACTGACTGACTGACTGACTGACTGACTCACTCACTGACTGACTGACTGACTGACTGACTGACTCACTCACTGACTGACTGACTGACTCACTCACTCACTGACTGACTGACTGACTCACTCACTCACTCACTGACTGACTGACTGACTGACTGACTCACTCACTGACTGACTGACTGACTGACTGACTGACTCACTCACTGACTGACTGACTGACTCACTCACTGACTGACTGACTCACTCACTCACTCACTGACTGACTGACTGACTGACTGACTGACTCACTCACTCACTCACTGACTGACTGACTGACTGACTGACTCACTCACTGACTGACTGACTGACTGACTGACTGACTCACTCACTCACTCACTGACTGACTGACTGACTGACTGACTCACTCACTGACTGACTGACTGACTGACTGACTGACTCACTCACTGACTGACTGACTGACTCACTCACTCACTGACTGACTGACTGACTGACTGACTCACTCACTGACTGACTGACTGACTGACTGACTGACTCACTCACTGACTGACTGACTGACTCACTCACTCACTGACTGACTGACTGACTCACTCACTCACTCACTGACTGACTGACTGACTGACTGACTCACTCACTGACTGACTGACTGACTGACTGACTCACTCACTGACTGACTGACTGACTCACTCACTGACTGACTGACTCACTCACTCACTCACTGACTGACTGACTGACTGACTGACTGACTCACTCACTCACTCACTGACTGACTGACTGACTGACTGACTCACTCACTGACTGACTGACTGACTGACTGACTGACTCACTCACTGACTGACTGACTGACTCACTCACTCACTGACTGACTGACTGACTCACTCACTCACTCACTGACTGACTGACTGACTGACTGACTCACTCACTGACTGACTGACTGACTGACTGACTGACTCACTCACTGACTGACTGACTGACTGACTCACTCACTGACTGACTGACTCACTCACTCACTCACTGACTGACTGACTGACTGACTGACTGACTGACTGACTGACTCACTCACTCACTCACTGACTGACTCACTCACTCACTCACTCACTGACTGACTGACTGACTGACTGACTCACTCACTGACTGACTGACTGACTGACTCACTCACTGACTGACTGACTGACTGACTGACTCACTCACTCACTCACTGACTGACTGACTGACTCACTCACTCACTCACTGACTGACTGACTGACTCACTCACTCACTCACTGACTGACTGACTGACTCACTCACTCACTCACTGACTGACTGACTGACTGACTGACTCACTCACTGACTGACTGACTGACTCACTCACTGACTGACTGACTCACTCACTGACTGACTGACTGACTCACTCACTCACTGACTGACTGACTGACTGACTGACTGACTGACTGACTCACTCACTCACTGACTGACTGACTGACTGACTGACTGACTGACTCACTCACTCACTCACTCACTGACTGACTGACTGACTGACTGACTGACTGACTCACTCACTCACTGACTGACTGACTGACTGACTCACTCACTCACTGACTGACTGACTCACTCACTCACTGACTGACTGACTGACTCACTCACTGACTGACTGACTGACTGACTGACTCACTCACTCACTCACTGACTGACTGACTGACTGACTGACTCACTCACTGACTGACTGACTCACTCACTGACTGACTGACTGACTGACTCACTCACTCACTGACTCACTCACTGACTGACTGACTGACTGACTCACTCACTCACTCACTGACTGACTCACTCACTCACTGACTGACTGACTGACTGACTGACTCACTCACTGACTGACTGACTGACTCACTCACTGACTCACTCACTCTCACTCACTCACTGACTGACTGACTCACTCACTCACTGACTGACTGACTGACTGACTCACTCACTCACTGACTGACTGACTGACTGACTGACTCACTCACTGACTGACTGACTGACTGACTCACTCACTGACTGACTGACTGACTCACTCACTCACTCACTGACTCACTCACTCTCACTCACTCACTGACTGACTGACTCACTCACTCACTGACTGACTGACTGACTGACTGACTGACTGACTGACTGACTGAGTGAGTCAGTCAGTCAGTCAGTCAGTGAGTGAGTCAGTCAGTCAGTCAGTCAGTCAGTGAGTGAGTGAGTGAGTCAGTCAGTCAGTCAGTCAGTGAGTGAGTCAGTCAGTCAGTCAGTCAGTGAGTGAGTGAGTCAGTCAGTCAGTCAGTCAGTGAGTGAGTGAGTGAGTCAGTCAGTCAGTCAGTCAGTGAGTGAGTCAGTCAGTCAGTCAGTCAGTCAGTGAGTGAGTGAGTCAGTCAGTCAGTCAGTGAGTGAGTGAGTGAGTGAGTGAGTCAGTCAGTCAGTCAGTGAGTGAGTGAGTGAGTCAGTGAGTGAGTGAGTCAGTCAGTCAGTGAGTCAGTCAGTCAGTCAGTCAGTCAGTGAGTCAGTCAGTCAGTCAGTCAGTGAGTGAGTGAGTGAGTCAGTCAGTCAGTCAGTCAGTCAGTGAGTGAGTGAGTGAGTGAGTCAGTCAGTCAGTCAGTCAGTCAGTGAGTGAGTGAGTCAGTCAGTCAGTGAGTGAGTGAGTGAGTGAGTGAGTGAGTCAGTCAGTGAGTGAGTGAGTGAGTGAGTCAGTCAGTCAGTCAGTCAGTGAGTGAGTGAGTCAGTCAGTCAGTCAGTGAGTGAGTCAGTCAGTCAGTCAGTCAGTCAGTCAGTGAGTGAGTCAGTCAGTCAGTGAGTGAGTGAGTGAGTCAGTCAGTCAGTGAGTGAGTGAGTGAGTGAGTGAGTGAGTCAGTCACTCACTGACTGACTCACTCACTCACTCACTGACTGACTGACTCACTCACTCACTGACTGACTGACTGACTGACTGACTGACTCACTCACTCACTGACTGACTGACTGACTGACTCACTCACTCACTCACTGACTGACTGACTGACTGACTCACTCACTCACTCACTCACTCACTGACTGACTCACTCACTCACTCACTCACTGACTGACTGACTGACTCACTCACTGACTGACTGACTGACTGACTGACTGACTGACTGACTGACTCACTCACTCACTCACTCACTGACTGACTCACTCACTCACTCACTGACTGACTGACTGACTCACTCACTCACTGACTGACTGACTGACTGACTGACTGACTCACTCACTCACTGACTGACTGACTGACTGACTCACTCACTCACTCACTGACTGACTGACTGACTGACTCACTCACTCACTCACTCACTCACTGACTGACTCACTCACTCACTCACTCACTGACTGACTGACTGACTCACTCACTGACTGACTGACTGACTGACTGACTGACTGACTCACTCACTCACTCACTCACTGACTGACTCACTCACTCACTCACTGACTGACTGACTGACTCACTCACTCACTGACTGACTGACTGACTGACTCACTCACTGACTGACTGACTGACTGACTGACTGACTGACTCACTCACTCACTCACTGACTGACTGACTGACTGACTGACTGACTCACTCACTCACTGACTGACTGACTGACTCACTCACTCACTCACTGACTGACTGACTGACTGACTCACTCACTCACTGACTCACTCACTGACTGACTGACTGACTCACTCACTCACTCACTGACTGACTGACTCACTCACTCACTCACTGACTGACTGACTGACTGACTGACTGACTCACTCACTCACTGACTGACTGACTGACTCACTCACTCACTGACTGACTGACTGACTCACTCACTCACTCACTGACTGACTGACTGACTGACTCACTCACTCACTCACTGACTGACTGACTGACTGACTGACTCACTCACTCACTGACTGACTGACTGACTGACTGACTCACTCACTGACTGACTGACTGACTCACTCACTCACTGACTGACTGACTCACTCACTCACTCACTGACTGACTGACTGACTGACTCACTCACTGACTGACTGACTGACTCACTCACTCACTGACTGACTGACTGACTGACTGACTCACTCACTCACTCACTGACTGACTGACTGACTGACTGACTCACTCACTCACTGACTGACTGACTGACTCACTCACTCACTGACTGACTGACTGACTCACTCACTCACTCACTGACTGACTGACTGACTGACTCACTCACTGACTGACTGACTGACTGACTGACTCACTCACTCACTGACTGACTGACTGACTGACTGACTCACTCACTGACTGACTGACTGACTCACTCACTCACTGACTGACTGACTCACTCACTCACTCACTGACTGACTGACTGACTGACTCACTCACTGACTGACTGACTGACTGACTCACTCACTGACTGACTGACTGACTGACTCACTCACTGACTGACTGACTGACTCACTCACTCACTCACTGACTGACTGACTGACTGACTGACTCACTCACTCACTCACTGACTGACTGACTGACTGACTGACTCACTCACTCACTGACTGACTGACTGACTCACTCACTCACTGACTGACTGACTGACTCACTCACTCACTCACTGACTGACTGACTGACTGACTCACTCACTGACTGACTGACTGACTGACTGACTCACTCACTCACTGACTGACTGACTGACTGACTGACTCACTCACTGACTGACTGACTGACTCACTCACTCACTGACTGACTGACTCACTCACTCACTCACTGACTGACTGACTGACTGACTCACTCACTGACTGACTGACTGACTGACTCACTCACTGACTGACTGACTGACTGACTCACTCACTGACTGACTGACTGACTCACTCACTCACTCACTGACTGACTGACTCACTCACTCACTGACTGACTGACTGACTGACTCACTCACTCACTGACTGACTGACTCACTCACTCACTCACTCACTGACTGACTGACTGACTGACTGACTCACTCACTCACTCACTGACTGACTGACTGACTCACTCACTCACTGACTGACTGACTCACTCACTCACTCACTCACTGACTGACTGACTGACTGACTGACTGACTCACTCACTCACTCACTGACTGACTGACTGACTGACTGACTCACTCACTCACTGACTGACTGACTGACTCACTCACTCACTGACTGACTGACTGACTGACTGACTCACTCACTCACTCACTGACTGACTGACTGACTGACTCACTCACTCACTGACTGACTGACTGACTCACTCACTCACTGACTGACTGACTGACTGACTCACTCACTACTACTGACTGACTCACTCACTCACTGACTGACTGACTGACTGACTCACTCACTCACTGACTGACTGACTGACTGACTCACTCACTCACTGACTGACTGACTGACTGACTCACTCACTCACTGACTGACTGACTGACTCACTCACTCACTGACTGACTGACTGACTGACTGACTGACTCACTCACTCACTGACTGACTGACTGACTCACTCACTCACTGACTGACTGACTGACTGACTCACTCACTCACTGACTGACTGACTGACTCACTCACTCACTGACTGACTGACTGACTGACTCACTCACTCACTCACTGACTGACTGACTGACTCACTCACTGACTGACTGACTGACTGACTGACTCACTCACTGACTGACTGACTGACTGACTCACTCACTCACTGACTGACTGACTGACTGACTCACTCACTCACTCACTGACTGACTGACTGACTCACTCACTGACTGACTGACTGACTGACTGACTCTCACTCACTGACTGACTGACTGACTGACTCACTCACTCACTGACTGACTGACTCACTCACTCACTGACTGACTGACTGACTGACTCACTCACTCACTCACTGACTGACTGACTGACTCACTCACTGACTGACTGACTACTCACTCACTGACTGACTGACTGACTCACTCACTCACTCACTGACTGACTGACTCACTCACTCACTCACTGACTGACTGACTGACTCACTCACTGACTGACTGACTGACTGACTCACTCACTCACTCACTGACTGACTGACTCACTCACTCACTCACTGACTGACTGACTGACTCACTCACTGACTGACTGACTGACTGACTGACTCACTCACTCACTGACTGACTGACTGACTGACTCACTCACTGACTGACTGACTGACTGACTGACTGACTCACTCACTCACTGACTGACTGACTGACTCACTCACTCACTCACTGACTGACTCACTCACTCACTGACTGACTGACTGACTGACTCACTCACTCACTGACTGACTGACTGACTCACTCACTCACTGACTGACTGACTCACTCACTCACTGACTGACTGACTGACTCACTCACTCACTCACTGACTGACTGACTGACTGACTGACTCACTCACTCACTGACTGACTGACTGACTGACTGACTCACTCACTCACTGACTGACTGACTGACTCACTCACTCACTGACTGACTGACTACTCACTCACTCACTCACTGACTGACTGACTGACTCACTCACTCACTCACTGACTGACTGACTGACTCACTCACTCACTCACTGACTGACTCACTCACTCACTGACTGACTGACTGACTGACTGACTGACTCACTCACTGACTGACTGACTGACTGACTCACTGACTGACTGACTGACTGACTCACTGACTGACTGACTGACTGACTCACTCACTCACTCACTGACTGACTGACTCACTCACTCACTGACTGACTGACTGACTGACTCACTCACTCACTCACTGACTGACTGACTGACTGACTGACTCACTCACTCACTCACTGACTGACTGACTGACTCACTCACTCACTGACTGACTGACTGACTCACTCACTGACTGACTGACTGACTGACTGACTGACTCACTCACTCTGACTGACTGACTGACTGACTGACTCACTCACTGACTGACTGACTGACTGACTGACTGACTCACTCACTGACTGACTGACTGACTGACTGACTCACTCACTCACTCACTGACTGACTGACTGACTGACTGACTCACTCACTGACTGACTGACTCACTCACTCACTCACTCACTCACTCACTCACTGACTGACTGACTGACTGACTCACTCACTGACTGACTGACTGACTGACTGACTCACTCACTCACTGACTGACTGACTGACTCACTCACTCACTCACTGACTGACTGACTGACTGACTCACTCACTGACTGACTGACTGACTCACTCACTCACTGACTGACTGACTGACTGACTCACTCACTCACTGACTCACTGACTGACTGACTCACTCACTCACTCACTGACTGACTGACTGACTCACTCACTCACTCACTGACTGACTCACTCACTCACTCACTGACTGACTGACTGACTGACTGACTCACTCACTGACTGACTGACTGACTGACTCACTCACTGACTGACTGACTGACTCACTCACTGACTGACTGACTCACTCACTCACTCACTCACTGACTGACTCACTCACTCACTCACTCACTGACTGACTGACTGACTGACTGACTCACTCACTGACTGACTGACTGACTGACTGACTCACTCACTGACTGACTGACTGACTGACTCACTCACTCACTCACTGACTGACTCACTCACTCACTGACTGACTGACTCACTCACTCACTCACTCACTGACTGACTCACTCACTCACTCACTCACTGACTGACTGACTGACTGACTGACTCACTCACTGACTGACTCACTACTACACTGACTGACTGACTGACTGACTGACTCACTCACTGACTGACTGACTGACTGACTCACTCACTCACTACTCTGACTGACTCACTCACTCACTGACTGACTGACTCACTCACTCACTCACTCACTGACTGACTGACTGACTGACTGACTCACTCACTGACTGACTGACTGACTGACTGACTCACTCACTGACTGACTGACTCACTCACTCACTGACTGACTCACTCACTCACTCACTCACTGACTGACTCACTCACTCACTCACTGACTGACTGACTGACTGACTCACTCACTGACTGACTGACTGACTGACTGACTCACTCACTGACTGACTGACTGACTCACTCACTCACTCACTGACTGACTCACTCACTCACTGACTGACTGACTCACTCACTCACTCACTGACTGACTGACTGACTCACTCACTCACTCACTGACTGACTCACTCACTCACTCACTCACTGACTGACTGACTGACTGACTGACTCACTCACTGACTGACTGACTGACTGACTGACTCACTCACTGACTGACTGACTGACTGACTCACTCACTGACTGACTGACTGACTCTCACTCACTCACTCACTGACTGACTGACTCACTCACTCACTGACTGACTGACTCACTCACTCACTGACTGACTGACTCACTCACTCACTCACTCACTGACTGACTGACTGACTGACTGACTCACTCACTGACTGACTGACTGACTCACTCACTGACTGACTGACTGACTGACTCACTCACTCACTGACTGACTGACTGACTGACTCACTCACTGACTGACTGACTGACTGACTGACTCACTCACTGACTGACTGACTCACTCACTGACTGACTGACTGACTCACTCACTCACTGACTGACTGACTGACTCACTCACTGACTGACTGACTCACTCACTGACTGACTGACTGACTCACTCACTCACTGACTGACTGACTGACTCACTCACTGACTGACTGACTCACTCACTGACTGACTGACTGACTGACTCACTCACTGACTGACTGACTGACTCACTCACTGACTGACTGACTGACTGACTCACTCACTCACTCACTGACTGACTGACTGACTGACTCACTCACTGACTGACTGACTGACTGACTGACTCACTCACTGACTGACTGACTCACTCACTGACTGACTGACTGACTCACTCACTCACTGACTGACTGACTGACTGACTCACTCACTCACTGACTGACTGACTGACTGACTCACTCACTGACTGACTGACTGACTACTCACTCACTGACTGACTGACTACTCACTCACTGACTGACTGACTGACTGACTCACTCACTCACTCACTGACTGACTGACTCACTCACTCACTCACTCACTGACTGACTGACTGACTGACTGACTCACTCACTGACTGACTGACTGACTGACTCACTCACTCACTGACTGACTGACTGACTGACTGACTCACTCACTGACTGACTGACTGACTCACTCACTCACTGACTGACTGACTGACTGACTCACTCACTGACTGACTGACTGACTGACTCACTCACTGACTGACTGACTGACTCACTCACTGACTGACTGACTGACTGACTCACTCACTCACTCACTGACTGACTGACTGACTGACTCACTCACTGACTGACTGACTGACTGACTCACTCACTCACTGACTGACTGACTGACTCACTCACTCACTGACTGACTGACTGACTGACTCACTCACTCACTGACTGACTGACTCACTCACTCACTGACTGACTGACTGACTGACTGACTGACTCACTCACTGACTGACTGACTCACTCACTGACTGACTGACTGACTCACTCACTCACTGACTGACTGACTGACTGACTGACTCACTCACTGACTGACTGACTGACTGACTCACTCACTGACTGACTGACTCACTCACTCACTCACTGACTGACTGACTCACTCACTCACTCACTGACTGACTGACTGACTGACTGACTCACTCACTCACTGACTGACTGACTGACTCACTGACTGACTGACTGACTGACTGACTCACTCACTGACTGACTGACTGACTCACTCACTGACTGACTGACTGACTCACTCACTCACTGACTGACTGACTACTCACTCACTGACTGACTGACTGACTGACTGACTCACTCACTCACTCACTGACTCACTCACTCACTCACTCACTGACTGACTGACTGACTGACTGACTCACTCACTCACTGACTGACTGACTGACTCACTGACTGACTGACTGACTCACTCACTGACTGACTGACTGACTGACTCACTCACTCACTGACTGACTGACTGACTCACTGACTGACTGACTGACTCACTCACTGACTGACTGACTGACTCACTCACTCACTGACTGACTGACTGACTCACTCACTCACTGACTGACTGACTGACTGACTGACTCACTCACTCACTGACTGACTGACTGACTCACTGACTGACTGACTGACTCACTCACTCACTGACTGACTGACTCACTCACTCACTGACTGACTGACTGACTGACTGACTCACTACTACTGACTGACTCACTCACTCACTCACTGACTGACTGACTGACTGACTGACTGACTCACTCACTCACTGACTGACTGACTGACTCACTGACTGACTGACTGACTGACTCACTCACTCACTGACTGACTGACTGACTCACTCACTCACTCACTGACTGACTGACTGACTCACTGACTGACTGACTGACTGACTGACTCACTCACTCACTCTGACTGACTACTCACTGACTGACTGACTGACTGACTGACTCACTGACTGACTGACTGACTGACTGACTGACTGACTACTCACTGACTGACTGACTGACTGACTGACTGACTCACTCACTCACTGACTGACTGACTGACTCACTGACTCACTCACTCACTGACTGACTGACTGACTCACTGACTCACTCACTCACTGACTGACTGACTGACTGACTGACTGACTCACTCACTCACTGACTGACTGACTGACTCACTGACTCACTCACTCACTGACTGACTGACTGACTGACTGACTCACTCACTCACTGACTGACTGACTGACTCACTGACTCACTCACTCACTGACTGACTGACTGACTGACTCACTGACTACTGACTGACTGACTGACTCACTCACTCACTGACTGACTGACTGACTCACTCACTGACTGACTGACTGACTGACTGACTGACTCACTCACTGACTGACTGACTCACTCACTCACTGACTGACTGACTACTCACTGACTGACTCACTCACTCACTGACTACTACTCACTGACTGACTGACTGACTGACTCACTCACTCACTCACTGACTGACTCACTGACTGACTACTGACTGACTCACTGACTGACTCACTGACTGACTGACTGACTCACTGACTCACTCACTCACTGACTGACTGACTGACTGACTGACTCACTCACTCACTGACTGACTGACTGACTCACTGACTGACTGACTGACTGACTCACTCACTCACTGACTGACTGACTGACTGACTCACTCACTGACTGACTGACTGACTGACTCACTGACTGACTGACTGACTGACTGACTCACTCACTCACTGACTGACTCACTCACTGACTGACTGACTGACTGACTGACTCACTCACTGACTGACTGACTGACTGACTGACTCACTCACTGACTGACTGACTGACTGACTGACTCTGACTGACTGACTGACTGACTGACTCACTCACTGACTGACTCACTCACTCACTGACTGACTCACTCACTGACTGACTGACTGACTGACTGACTCACTCACTGACTGACTGACTGACTGACTGACTCACTCACTGACTGACTGACTGACTGACTA